>NW_027122450.1:0-203020 GCF_030686945.1 Centruroides vittatus | reverse complement strand
TGATTTTCTGTATCAATCTAAGGATACAGTGGTGTCATCCTGACGTGGTATCAAAGAGATACCGGCCCTATGGTCACACACATATAGATTTTGAACAATTAATTATTTTACTCGAAATTATAATTTTAATCAAATACATGTCATTTTGAGATAAATCGATATATTTTAAAGTGAATTTTGTATTTTTTACGACTACAACATCATGTTTACTAAAACCTAAGGCGATGTTTGACGTATTCATAAATGATAAACAGAGAAAGTACTGTAAGGTATCCGACCCGGTGGAGATAGGGGACTTGGAAACCCACTCTTCGGCACCCGTGTTAGGTTGCCGTCTTTTAGATGGGATCAGTTAATCCCGCTTCAAGATAAACCGAAAGGAGAGTTGTATGTGGGTCGTGACGGAGGAGGCAAAGGATGACAAGTGTTTTTCACACGAAAACCGTTTGTTTGTTAACATTAGTGCTTACATCGTTAATCGACAGTCTTTCACTAATCCAGACGAGAACTTCGGCGTCGGTCGCAGCCCTGGGGCGGACGAGATGAGATCGCTGGACAGACGGACGATCGGGGAAATGGTGCAACGGAGTTCTATCTTGAGCGACGACACAACCAATACGGATCACGACTGTTATCCGAATAACAAGGAGACTCTTGGCTTAATCCAGAAGGGACTGTCCTTCAACCTTAAAATCACGATTTTTTATAGTTTTTCCCCTCTCTATTCGCATTTCGGATTGGCCCTTGTCCCATTCCTCGCTTCCCGATTGGTCTCCCCTTTGTCTCCAGGTGCAAGACGAAGCCTCTTCGGGTCGCGGGAAAGGTCCGATTTGAGGTGTTTGGCAATTGTTTACAAAACACCAACACCTGCACTCATAATTCAGGCCGTTGTTATGCCATTTTTCACGTCTAAGAATTTTAACGATTATTTTTATCTTTCATTTATCAAAAATTCTCTCTTTTATTGTTCGAAAAGGTTTATCTCGGCTAACATTCTATAGACTCGCGAATCAATGATGTACTGTACCTATTTATGGGCGCTCATGTTAGAGTTTGTCTTCCACTATGCCCTTGACAGAAATTTGACACGTACTCGAACAGTTCCGAGTCTTGTTGTTTACACAAGAATTTCGAAGGTTTCTAAAGTTCGAACCATGTCTGGGGATCCACAGCACCATAAACAAATTAAATTTTAATTCTTAAATAATCGAGTTAAGGGAATTTTTCTTGCTGGAATTATTAAAATTAGCCTTAATTTATGGATTAAAATGATAAAGTAATGTAAATTTTCTCTGTTTACAGTAATGCACAGTACATTAGTTTTTTCCATTAATTTTATGTCATTCTTGCAGTTCTAATAAGAGAAAGCATGATAATGACATCAATTGACGTTAAAGTGTGAATTCACTTTTTATTATATTTAGTTTGAAATTTAACTTCCATATGGCGCTACAAACACGACACGCCAGTGTATTGTTAGTGTTGATGATAAATGAAGGGAGTTACACAAAACAAAGTGCCCGTAACAGTTACGTTATTCACAGATTATAATGTTTCCTGTATATTTCCTGTATATTTATACATATCTGTTCTTTTCGTATTTAAACATGATTGTAGCGAATGGAAGAACACTTTCCTAATACAATTCTCTCATCTAGAAGAAGGTCAACGACTACTTTATTGTATCCGAAAAATCTGTATTCGCGTTTATCATGAACTATAAAGAACGCTGCATTTTTACAAAATGGCTACTTTATCTGGGTCGTTTGTAACAAGTAATGTAAAATTAATCATGTATTACTGTCCAATATAATGACATATGCTGCTTGTAGCTATTTATCGAGAAATTTTATAGGAGGAGAACAATTATTGCTAGCAGGACACAACATTATGTGGTATCGAAACAAACGAACGAGATCGTTCTATACATGTCTGTGCCCTTTGTGTTAAAAAACATCAGCTTTGACATCTGTCTCATCAGGGACGGATTTACAAGTGAGCCATTTAAGCTGTTGTTTAAGGCCTCGACTTTCATTGAACCTCAAACATTTCTACAAAAAAAAAACTTTCAAAAAGTAAAGTATATTTTGTTGTTTTTACAAACCAACAAAATATATTTTACTTTTTATTTTGTGTAGTATTTTATTAATTTTTTGAAAAAAATAACACTAAGTCTTTCTTTAAAAAATTGATAAAGCCAGTTAAAAAAAAATTTTTTTAATGAAACGGATATAAACATTTAATTAACTTCAGTTATAGAACATAAGACTAGTAAAACCTTACGTCTTTCTCGTCCAATATCCGAATCAATTAAATCAGAGACATAGTCTGATTTAATTCTTTTCTTTTTGTGATTGGCTTTTAAAATTTGGTAAGGAGTCTTAGAGTTCAGATTAGGGTCTCGAAATGCTTAAATCCGACCGCGTGTCCCACACAAAATTACATTTTAAATTTTCAGAAAAAATCATTTGCAAAAATTAACAGCGTAACTTGTTCATGTAAAAGCTGAGCAATTGAGGAACTTTTGGGAATTCTTAACAGTCTAATCCACTCTCTCAGAACTCAAAGAAGCTTATAAATATAATCGACCGATTTTTAAATAATCATCTGTTTCTCATATGGGAATTGACAAAAACTTATATTGGGTTCACGCATGACTTTGAAATTGCAATTTGGAACGTAATAGAAAGCTATGCTTTTTCTATTGCTATTCGTCTTTACTGCTGACAATACACAAGAATGATTCAAACGACCCAAATAAAATAGTTTTGTTTTTAAACTCTAGAGGGTGAGAGCATCCGGTGAAAAATGCGAGTACCACCTACTACAAGAAGGTTTGTGTATCTGAACAATTAAATTGTACGAATCTGTAGTATTAGAGCCCTACTATAGGACATGTACTGTACATAAAAGTTTTTCACAGTTATTTTACACTATTATTACATCTTTAATTGTAATCAATAAGCCAACTTCTGTAACGTCGCAAATCTCCCCAGTCCACATATTACTTATTTGACCTTCTACAGACGATTATATATTGTTTTCTTGTTTTAATTTGACCTTGATCAACCCTTTCTTCTGATTTTCTGAACTCGAGTTGACTCTAGAACTATCAAGTAGATTCAACTACCGTCTTATAGGCAGAGTCTTGTGATCTGAAACAGCTAAATAACTAGTTTAACGAGTGTTTATAATAGTGACAACTCATCTAATAATGTGTTTGAATAGTAATAAATAATTACATTAAGTTAAATAAATAAATAATTAGAAGAAAGAAGATAAATACATACAAAGAAAACAGTTTACATAAATGTTACTGATGTACTCCAATGATACATTTTTAGTAAGACGATCGATCAAAAAATCACCCCAAATATTTTTACATTTTTGGACTCGAGGAACCATGTAACAAGATTAAGAAATTGAAAACTTTTGGTGATTTTTTTTTGTACGTATGGATACTTTTGTTTGCATGTGTGTGCAAAACACGAGTTTGTTCACTCAATTTAAAGCTTAATAACTCCTACCCTTTTTGTCGAAAATTTATGAGATTTTATAGGGAGATATGCGTAATAGAAACGTTAATGATATTTAATTTTGATGACTAAAGGTCAAAGTGGTTGACGAAAGAGAGGTTATGTGTCCTATCACCAGTAGGATCGGACTCAATAAAGATTTTACTTGTTATTGGGCTACAATTTGAAATAAATTGTAGACCTATAAATTTTCGCTGTCTAACCTTCCTTAATCTCCAGAATACAGTTAAGAAGATGAAAGCGGAGATTAACTATAGAGAACGTTATTTTAAGGAGAGAGATGATTTTTATAAAAGAAATTGTAAATAATAATAACGAGATACTCCAGATATTACACATCACCCCTCCTCACCTTCTGGACCTTTAATTGCCGAAATTTAACAGCATTAATGCTCCTAACACACAAATTTCCAGGCAAAATTTGAGAAAATTTCGATAAAAGGAACAGGACGTATTAAGCATTAAATCGGGTAAACAAAATCGTGCCTATCCGCACTAACATTTCTACACATAAGTAAAAAATTCACCTTCTGATGTTTCCATGGATTATTCCTCATACACGTTAAATTATACAAATTATGCTAAGAACTGTTAAAATTAGCAATATTTAATGGCCGAGTTCCGTAAATAATTCAAGAAACGGTATACGAGGAGAGATTTTATTTATTTTTTAACACATCGAAGTACTTACAAGCAATTATAGCAATAACATAGCATCAAAGTGAAGTGGCACTTAAGAGATATTTATACATAATTAACTTACAAATTTATTTCTTACAGTGATTTTATAGCAAGATTTATTCTACATTCGAACCTTTAAACAACGGCCTCTAATACGAACATAATGTCCTTCCTTTGGAAGTTATTTTCCATGCATTCTTGTTTAACGTGCCAGAAAAACAGGCTGGCACAGTCTACACGAGGCATTTGTTGACAGTGGACGTTCTTAAGAGATTAAGAACGTTTCATTTTGTGTAAGGAATGTGAAAATACTACTAGAATATTGTATATATACTAGAGCGTCTTTAATCCTAAAGCCGGTTATCCGAAAGCTTTCCAGTCGGACTGTCGTGCTGAATCGTACGTTTTTGATACTTACTTACTTAAATGGAGCAGTCCATCCTTCCTGACAGTTCGTCAGGAGGTTGGTACTCCAACTTTATTCACGACCTTGCTTCGCATCTTGCTTTGCAAGGGTTTAAATACATACATGCGGACGTAGCCGCTATATTATTATCCCGACATTGTTATCTAATCTATAATTTATTTGTATCCGGATAATGTTGATGAGTTCGAAAGTTCACTCATGTTAGAATGTTTGTTAAGTTTTTGAGTAGTGACAGTTTGTCTTTTCCTTTCTAAGCTCCTATGAACTCCTCTAACATATTGTGCACAATACTCACTTCGGTATTAAGAGAATCCTTATGTCTTATTGTGTTGTTCTATGGTATTAGTGTGTATTTCTTCTTCCTCCCCGTTGTGTTTTATCGCTGTTTTCCTGTCCTCCGTTTCGTTGTATTCCATCCTTTCTCATCGTACTATTCTGTCGTTCCCATTGACATATTCTGTCGCACGTTCTCGATACTTACTTTGGTGAGGATAGGGGTTTCCCGTTTTTATCGTTGTGTGCTATCATAGTATTCTGTGATTATTCCTCCTAGTTGTTGTGTTATATCTTTCTGCTGACATTGTATTCTATCATGGAGTTTTATTGGTATTTTCCCTTTGTTGTTAATCTTGTAAATGTGTTTGCAGTTAGTATTTCATATGAAACCATTTCTTGTTTCAGCGCGTTTTCTCAGAACGCACTGGTTGAGTTCTTACATGTATTCCATTATATATTAGTTGTCGGTTATTATGGTTATAGAAACAATAATAATATTAATTGCTTTATAATACAGTGGAGGGTGTATCACTATAATCTATGGTCGGCTACGAAAGTTTATTTCACAAACTATTCCAATAGTTGATAGGAATATGTTAGATAAGGCACCTATGTGGTGCAGGTGGTTTTGATGATTTAATTTACTTAAGTGAGCAGTGCAGAGTATATCACTATAGTCTAAAGTCTGCTATGAAATATATTAGCACCGTCTCATACTATTGATGTTGAAGAGGTGAACAATTTGGCATTTATGTCGTTCAAATGATTTAGTTATGTACATTTGCGGAAAGTATCCTAGGCAATTTGAATTAGTGTAGAAATCACCTATGTGTTACGGTAGAAAGGTGAAAGTCCCATTGCAGATTTTATGTATTTCACCGAATTTTTGGACCTATTTTATATATAGAGTTCAGCAATCCCAAGGAAAGCACTGAGAATTAACTTATAAAGAGGATGGAGGTGAAATGGAATGTCCTAAACTCAGCATTGAATGTGAACACTAAAGACCTGTTACCAATTTGTACTACCCTAACTGCTACAACAGAAACATTCACAGACTGTATTCATCCCTTAGGAAGAGCTAGTTTTTATCGAGATAATTTCGATTATAGAGGTTTCCCAGCATAAATTAGCTAACTGTTATTTATAATATAGAAAAAAAAATATCATATTATGATATACAATAATCATATCATAAATATGATCATATCATATCACATCATAAATATAGAAAAAAAAACATATTCACATAAGTATGTGAATACACTTTTTTTTCCATATTTTCTTCTATATTCTATTTTTATAGCTTATTTTAATAAATTTATTTAAATGATAGTAGTTATGCTCATTATTGATCAAGATTCGTTTTCGTACTGGCCATTGATATCCTTCTTTATTGCATATCAGCATTAAATTATGTCTTGGTAATTCATATCTGATACAGTCCATTAGTATGTGTGTTGGGGTTTCCTCAGTTCCGCAGTTTTCGCAAAGACCGTCACTCCCATGATTAAATCTTCTGTGGTAGTCTGCAAAGTCTCCGTGTCCTGTCAGAAATCTTGTATTTTTATGGTGTATAATAAAGTAACTATTCGTAACTCTTTGGTTTATATCCGGTAGATATTCAAATAGTTCTCTGCCTGTTCTTGACTCTTCCCATCTTCTTTGCCAAATGATTAAATATTTATTTTTTATTTCTCTTTTTATATATTGCTCTGACAGCTTACTGTATATTTCCTTTAGTGTTAAATCACTGGCCTCCTTTGCCAAGTTATCCGCCTTCTCGTTGCCAATGTTTCCCATATGGGCTTTAACCCAACTAAGTTGTATCTTATTTATTCCAATTATGATGTTTTGTCTAATACTGTTTATAAGTTCATGCGTATTGTTTGGGTCATTAAGTGCCTTTAGTATTGATTCACTATCCGTGCATACTAGTATTTGTAGATTCTTCTTGTTTGTATTGATCCACTTTATTGCCTGGTGGATTGCAACCAACTCTGCTTGGTAATTATTACATCTGTTATCTAGTTTAAATTTTTTGTGATATTGCTCACGTGTTCTTGTAAAATAGATGAAGGCGGCACCCACTCCCGTTGAACTTCTCGAACCGTCCGTATATACTCTGTGAGGGTGTGATTCATTGTATTGTATGATTTTGATATGTTTCCATTCGAATCTTTTCAGATGTTGATGCACTTTTAGTTTCTGTTCTATTATGTCTCCGTTTCTGAGGATATCGTGGGAATTTATATTCTGTTTAATTATATTTCTGGTGTCTCTTCTTTTATTCACTTCCAGATCCAACGGTAGCAGTCCGGCCATTACACATAAAGCGTCGTTAGATGTAGTGCTATATGCACCTGTAATTCTTAGTAAAATTTTTCTTTGGAGACTAATTATTTTTTTTTTGTGTGTATTAGATTTACTCTTTTCCCCCATACTTGTGCACCATACGTGACAATTGGTACGATGACACCTTTATAAATTTGTATTAATGCTTTCCCACTCCTGCCCATTCTCTTTTCGCTACCTTGGCAATCTCTTGGAATAAGTTACCTACTTTATTCTTTATTTGTTCTATCTGTGGTGTCCAGAGGAGTTTATTATCTATTGTTATTCCAAGATATTTTATTTGAGTTGTGCATCTGATTACCTTTCCATTCATTTTTATGGTTGGTTGTCTACGTTCAATTTGACATTTTGTAAAGGCAATGGCGTTTGTTTTGTCCGGGTTGAATTTTAATTTGTTCCTTTTCCCCCAATTAACTATTTTTTCTAAGGTCCTATTGCATTCCTCCTCTACTCTTAATCTGCTACCTGCCGAACAAACTACCATTATATCGTCTGCGAAGGCTGTAATTTTGTTATCTTTTAGAGAATTATCATTTAAGAGATCGTTTAATATTATAGACCAGAATAGCGGGCCCGAACACGAACCCTGCGGGCATCCCATAGTCATGTCTTTTTCTATTATAATATTTGAGTATTCTATGAAGGCCTTCCTGTTTGTTAAGTAGTCACATATGAGTGCGTAGAGATTACGTGGGCAATTTAGTTCTTCTAGTTTTGTATGGAGGAGAGGCCACCATGCATTATCAAATGCGCCCTCTATATCTAAGCTTAAAGCTATGACCCATTTGTATTTTTGTTTGTCTGTTTCAATTTCGTCTATAACTTTTGATATGGCGTCTTCGGCTGAACAGCCTTCTCGAAACCCGTATTGATTTTTATTTATCCATTTCATTGAACCTAGCCATGCTGAAAGACGATAGACTATCATTTTGTCTAGAATTTTCCCCATTACCGGTAGAAGGGAAATTGGTCGATAACTTCTCGGATCCCGTTTGTCTTTGTTTTTCTGTTTATATATTGGTATGATTTTTGCTTGTTTCCATTCTGATGGAAATATTGCGTATTGTAGGCATTTATTATATAGAGTGTGTAATAGCGATGGAATCTTTTTATTTATGATATTCACCATTTCTATTGTTATTAAATCGTGACCGGGAGCCTTTCCTTTCTTAAAATTAGATATGGTCCATGAGGATTTCTTCTTTTGTAAATTCTGGTATATCTGGTCCATTTGTTTTATAGTTAAGTTGTTCTCTTATTCTCTTTTGTTCTATGGTGTCCAATATGGGATTGTCTTCTTTGACAAATTCATTGATTAGTAATTTTATACATTCGTCCTGATCACTTATAAGATCACCATTTTTGCTCTTCATTTCTGTTAATTGAAAATGTTGTCTTAATTTCCCCGCAGCGATTTTATATATTAACCCCCATGGATCACTTTCACTTTTTTGACACAATTTATCCCAACTCCTCTGTTTAGACTCTTTATTTGTTGTTTGTAGTTCCGTTGTTCTACTAAAAACTTTTCCTTAAGGTATGTCCTTTGAAGTGGGTCTCTACATTTGTTGTATTTTCTTCGTTTAGCCCGTACTTTACTTTTAAGAATTGTCAGGTCAGATGTCCACCATTTTGCGGTGTTATTTTTCATTTCATTGCATATCGGGATATGTGCACGTAGTGCTTTATTTAGGTTATCTATAAGTTTCTTTATATCGCGCTCAGCTGTAACTTTGTTTGTTGCTGTTCCCAGATGTGTTAGTGTTGGTTTTATATCCTGTATAATATTTTCTCCATTGTGCTTTTCGTAGATTATATTTCTTAGTCGTTACTGTGCTTAGGTCGTGGGTGATGTCATATTCTATATATCGATGTTCAGATAAGCTTATTTCGTCATTTACTATCCAGTTACTGATTTCATTTAGGGCTAGGCTGTTTACTATGGAAAGATCTATGTTTGATGTGCCATTTGTACTTTCAAATGTACTAACCATACCTGGTTCATTCAATATAAATAGGTTTCGTCTATTGACAAATTCCTCTACCTCTTCACCTCTAATATCAGAATTATCATCAAACCAAACGTACGAGTGGGCGTTACTATCCCCTCCAAGGATCATTGCATGACTTTGTTGGTATTTATCGCAGAGCCTGTCTAGTTTTTCTAGGTATTCTGTTATATTTGAGTCCATTGGAATATAAAATGTGCAAATTATCCAGTTTTTGCTCTTGTGGTTGATTGCTATTGTTGTCATGTTATTGTCACTGTATTCTGTGAGTAACATACATTGTATGTTCTTGTTGTTGATGGCAATGATAGTCCAAGGGGTTTGTTCAATACAGTGATAGAGAATTTTTGTTGGAAGTGGCCAGCCCATCGGTCTCTTATCTTTACAGTAAGGTTCTTGGATCAATAATATGTCAAAATGTTGGAGTTTGTTCCCTACTAGTTGGGACACTGCTTGAATTCCTCTTCCTAAATTAATTTGCAGTATTTTTAAGCCTTTATTTCCTGTTATATTCCCATTCTGTCGACAATGGTTAGTTTCCATAGTCGGTTCTTTCTTTTATATATTTTAATACTCTTTGCCTTTCTGGGCATTCGTCGCTAATCGCCTTATGTGTGTGGTGTATGTGTTTAAATTTGATGCAATTTGTACATGTTGGGGTTTTTTCCTTGTTTATACATTCTTGATATTTATGATCCCCTGCGCAGTGTGTACAGTAGTTACGTTCACTATGACACTGATTTGCTGTATGACCGTATCTGCAACATTTATAGCATTGAATTATTCCATAGTATTCTTTTATTTGACATCGAATCCACCCCATATTTATCTTGTTTTGCTTTAATAGTACTTTTCGTAGACTTGGTGATACTTCAATTACCCAGTTTTTTGAGTTTTGATTCTTGCCCCATTTAAATTTTATTTTAATTTCTTCATTATATTGGGTATCGTCTGTTACCGCCTTTAATATATTTTCGTTTTGTGAAAACAGGTGATCTATGAAGTTTTCTGTGTCTATTTCGTTAGGAACGTTATAAATACAAAATTTTGGCTGTACTTTTTTGGGTGTTCTCGCTGTTAGTTCTACGTGGTTACTTATTTCGTTCAATAAACGTTCTCGTTGTTTATCATTTTCCACCTCCACTAGAATAGCTTTATTACGAATTTTTCTTATGTTTTTGATTCCTATACCTAATTTAACTGGATCAAAAAATGTTTTTATTTTTTGTTTAATTTCCTCCGATTCGATGTTTTCGTTTTTATGGTTAATGATAATCATTGCCTTATTATCATTCGAAGATTTTCCCCCTTCTTTAAGTGTTTCTGCATATGTTGGAGTTTGGATAGTTCTCCTGGTGTCAAGATCCTTCATAATTGTGTCTAATTTATTGTTTATTTCGTGCACTTTATTGTCTATGATAGGCCTGTTTTCTTTATAGATGTCTATTATCTTTTTAACGCTGTCTAGTATGAATTTTGCATGAATCGAAGTACCTAGTTTTGAGTTTGAGTATTCTTTTATATACTTTTCCATTTCATTTTTAATAAGTAGAATTTGTGATAATCCCTTATCTCTAATTTCTGGCTCAACCTCAGATTTACTCAGTATTGAATTATCATCTTCCATGTTTATATTATACTAGAGATCTATTTATTTCCATGCATTTATTTAGATTCCTCTTGATGAGCCGAATCCAAAAATATATATATTGCCCTATGTAAGT
This sequence comes from Centruroides vittatus, assembly GCF_030686945.1. Lineage (NCBI taxonomy): Eukaryota > Metazoa > Arthropoda > Arachnida > Scorpiones > Buthidae > Centruroides > Centruroides vittatus. The sequence goes on along the minus strand of NW_027122450.1, from coordinate 192,012 downwards.
AAAATAGAATTCGCGAAACACGGCAATCACTGATTTTCGGACCTAAAGGTCAATGACCGTAGCTAGGCAACGAAGAAAAAGTTCAATGTTTAATTTCGAATGTGGTAGTAGAATTGCCATAATTTAAAAACTGATGGACGGATTTAAAAGTTATTGTACAGTTATGATGACTAGAGGGTGTAGAAAGAATGACCGAATATTAACTGTCTACCACCAACAGGAAGTCCGAAAAACGCGTTCCACGGACAACCGGAAATAGATAAAAAATAGCTAATAAAATCGTAAATAATGGCCCTATAACCACCAAATTTTTAACTTAGTGTTATATTAGTAATACGAAAGATATCCAGTACTAAATTCCGGATAATCGGAATCGCAACGGCCGGAAAATCGAATATGAGGACTTTTCCGTCAAAATTCGAAAGTGATGGAATGAAAACTATCCTACTTGACTACACCTTGCTCTAGGTACCTTCCAATGTTCAATATTTTTAAAATACACACTCTGCAAAATAAATTTCCGCATAAAAATCAGGCTTTTGTAAAAGCACAAACTTATACAGCTTCTCTGCATCAGACTTCGAACTCGAACTCGTTTTTGATACTAGATTAACTTCTAAAGTATAATTTTTTTTTTGTTTTCAAAAACAAAAAAAATCGGCCTCTTGCTTACTACGATCACCTGCAATCGCAGGTGATCGTGGTAGGCAAGAGGCCGTTATTGCAGGTTAAAATATGTTATATCCTAAGGTATATTATAGTTTAAGTTGTCGCTTTAGTCTCATTGAATTTCAATGTGCAGTATTATCCGGATAGAACGTAGAAAAATCGTACGGCTATTCAGGACATGCCAGATGAACATCATCAGCATGCAATTTTGGAATTTCGGAAAAGGCAGCAAGAGGGTTTGGTATCATTTGAGCATAGGTGGACGTTTGGAATTAAGTTTTTTTTATGATTTGCCAAAAGCGTATTTTCGTAAATAAAAACTTTAAAAAATTCATATTATCTGTATGAATTTTACAATTGAATTTATTATACTCTGAGTAATATTTTTAAATGTTCAACAATTAAACAAAGAACAGAAATTGCATAACCAGAAGCGAGAAGAATGAAAGTACTCATCATATCTTCTAGTGATAAAGGATTAAAGTTTTCTTTTTCAATGTGTTTTGGCTGTGGCATTTCATCATTTACGAACTTCTGGTAAATTCCGCAATCTCTCAATTTACCAATTCTGAAAATAAATAAATATAATTACAATAATAAACGTAAATAATACAATTATTCAACTTTACTCAGAGTCATCCTTTATCCGTCAAAAGAAATAACAAAAATCAAGCCACGTATAATTTGAAATTAAACTTCCTGTATTATGTATAACAAATTATCAACATAATCCATATGGTTCATAAAAGTAATTTTCAATTTAAACACCTAGAAAACTTACATTTCATCAAATTCTTGTTTTAGAGTAAAATTCTTCCTGACTGAAAATGCAATCATGTAATTAATAATGGAGTCTTTTGACAGTACAAACAATTGCTTTCCCATCTCTTTTGTCAGCGCGTTTATTACACTTCTTGATCCAAAAAATGCAAATTTTGAATTCAAAGAATATTCGACACCCTGCTTATAACTATTGACACAATTTTCAGGATGATCTTTTATGTAATCTCCTAATATCTTTAGAGATCCAGTTTCTATCCCCTGTAAAATATAGATGGATTTTTAGTAGTACGTTCATGGGCGTTACTACATAATTTTCTATACAAAGAACTAAGAAATTTATGATTTTTTTGAAAAGTATAAATCTGATAGTAACAATTTTACCATTAATAACTTTTCATCAGGCGAAGAACATATATTTCCACAAGAATAAGTTCCCATCATTACTGCATTTATCAATTCTTTAATAGTAGTTGGGACTTTTTCATAAACAGGATGAGTTAAATAAGAAAACAGTACACCGCAATAACCTGAAATAAGCACAACTGTTGCCAATAGCCACGTTCCAATAATTATTTTTGTGGTACTGTTTCGAATATGGCTAATCTCACCGCCTGAAATTATGTAAAAATTACAAGCAGAAATTATAATGTAATATTTTTTAATACAATGGTGTTTCATATTAGGAAAATTTTCGAATAATGTGAATATTAATGTAATAAAATCTGTACACTTATAAAACTAATTTTAAACAAGCGTTTTAACCATATTCATATGATTCACTTCGAAATACAGTCGACTCCGCATAAGTCGACACTCGGATAACACGACACCGTAGGTTAGTTAGTCAGCTTTCTGTGGTCTCGTCCGACTTACATAAACAATAATGTTATTAATGTTAAAAAACTCGGTTTAGGCCTACTCGATATCGTTTAACTCAGTGACGTAGCGTAGTGGGGGCAGCGGGGGCGGCCCGCCCCGGGCGGCACTTTAAGGGAGCGGCAAAATTTCACAATAAATAATAATAATACCTAAATAAGGGGGCTGCGAAATTTTCCTCCGCCCGGGCAGCTGACACCCACGCAAAGCCACTGGTTTAACTCGTCACCACTGGATAAATCAACATACTTTTTTTGTTTCACACTTTTTAGACGTCTGATAAGTCGACTCCCCTCCTGAAAAATGAGTTCACACCGTACAATAAGCTGTGTGGTGTGAACTCATTTTTAAGGGGGAGTCGACTTATCATAATTCTAAAAAGTGTGAAACAGAAAAAGTATGTTGTTTATCCAGTGGTGACAAGTTAAACGATGTCGAGTAAACCGAGTTTTTTTAGCATTAATAACTCAGAAATAATCAAACACCTTCAGTTGCTGAGAAAAAATTTTAATAAATAACGTAGCAAACGTTTGCAGCCAAACCTGTTGGCCATCATCAGGCTAAACATATTCGAATGCAAACAAAATGGAACAAAAATTTAAATACAAATAAAATAACGGATAAAATATACATATAATAACGTAAAAAATAATAATAACAAATAACAAAAAAATATAAAAATATGTATAGGTTAAATAAATAAATATTAAGCCATTACATAATAATAAATTACATGAAATTCTAATAAATGCAAGATATGCAATGATAACAAAATCAAGGCATTAAATTAAGAGCTCTCAAATCTTTTAATTAAATACTTCCAGGCTGCAGGCAACCCTTCAGCTCCCTGGCATTAATGCAGGTATTATGCAATCTGCTCTTAAATATTTCAATCTTTTTCGGCGCTAAACGCTAAAGTCGGTGAATGTACAGGTTTAATAATGCCTGCTTCGCCCCATTTGACTACCGAGCCTTCAACCTGCGCCATCTGAGATAGAATTGTGGCGTTAGATCTTTTGCTGATGTTGTACTTGTGTTCCCTTAATCTAATCCCTAAGTTTCTATTATAGACCCCAATGTAGATTTTAGTAATGGTTTTTGGTTTAGTAATGGACCCCAAATTTTAGTTCTTGGTTTTCATAGGGAATTTTGTACACTCCAGCCATTCTTTCTTTATCAATGTTGTCTTTGTCGTTTCTTAATAATTCGTACAGGTTGGCAGCTCTCTTGAAAATTAATTTGGAATTTTTGCGGGCTGCGATTTCCTTCATGATAGCTTCTTTCTTTCTGTCATACGTGAACTTTGTGAATTTGCCGAAATCCCCTCTCTGAGCTTTTGTTTTGTTAACCTTGTAGTTGTGACTAATGCTGTTATCATATCCGCCCTGTACCCTAGAGTTCTAGCGATATGTGATATTCTGTAGATTTCTTTTTGTCTATCAACCACACTACTGCAATAGAGAAAAGCTCTGTGAACGAGGGCACGGAAAGCAGCCATTTTGTATTGATAAGGATCATTAGATCGCGACGGAATGTACAGAGGGCTATGTGTCGGTTTTACGTACACTTTAGTGACGAAATGTCCTTCTTTGAATTCAATGTCAATGTCTAAAAAATGTATCCGTGAGGAACATGTCTGTTCAATCTTTAGCATGAGGCCGTCATCGTTGTTGTTGATCTTATTAATAAATTCCTCGACCTTTTGGTCATGCTTCCATATTACCAGGACATCGTCCACGTATCTTTTAAAATACACCATGTCATTCATGAAGCCACAAAGAACACTTTTTTCCAACCTTCTCAATACAAATTCGCACAACAATCTTGACATAGGACTTTCCATTGGGACTCCTCTTTTTTGTTTGTATTGACGGCCATTAAAGGCGAAAAAAGATTCATAGCAGACAAGGTTAGCTAGTTCTATCAAATCACTACTGTAATTTGCCAAATCTGGGCTCTTGCTATGCATGAAATCTAAAAGCGCTACCTTGCATGACTCAATTTTTATAGAGGGGTATAAGCTCTCGTAGTCCATTACAGTTCCAACCTCATCCACCATTAAAATTAGATCGTGTATCTCCTTAACCACATCCCTGGGATCCTGCGCCACATATATGTTATTTTCGAGTTGAGAGGTGAGAAACTTATGTAACTTCTTTTCAAGAAAAAAGGTTTGTCCTCTGCATCTTTCAACTATGGGTCTTACTTCCTTGCCCTCTTTATGGGTTGTGGCAAACGCAAATATTCTCGGTATACCTGGCCTAGGATTCCGACAATTTCTGAGGAAAGGTAATTAATTAGCAAATTTAACTTTTTCAAGTTTCTTAACTCTTCTGTCAACGCTATCGATAATCTTTTCGTCAACACGCTCGCATTCGGTTTTTTTAATATATTCCTCCAATGCCTTATTATACGTTTCTTTTTTCATGATGACTAATGTTTTGCTCTTGTCTGCTCTAGTAGTGACCAAATCGTTTCTTCTAAGCCAACATTTAGTAAGTTTGATGTATTTACTGGCATCACATCCTCACATATATAAGGATATTTCGTCACTAAAGTGTACGTAAAACCGACACATAGCCCTCTGTACATTCCGTCGCGATCTAATGATCCTTATCAATACAAAATGGCTGCTTTCCGTGCCCTCGTTCACAGAGCTTTTCTCTATTGCAGTAGTGTGGTTGATAGACAAAAAGAAATCTACAGAATATCACATATCGCTAGAACTCTAGGTAGTACAGGGCGGATATGATAACAGCATTAGTCACAACTACAAGGTTAACAAAACAAAAGCTCAGAGAGGGGATTTCGGCAAATTCACAAAGTTCACGTATGACAGAAAGAAAGAAGCTATCATGAAGGAAATCGCAGCCCGCAAAAATTCCAAATTAATTTTCAAGAGAGCTGCCAACCTGTACGAATTATTAAGAAACGACAAAGACAACATTGATAAAGAAAGAATGACTGGAGTGTACAAAATTCCCTATGAAAACCAAGAACTAGGCATTACTAAAATCTACATTGGGGTCTATAATAGAAACTTAGGGATTAGATTAAGGGAACACAAGTACAACATCAGCAAAAGATCTAACGCCACAATTCTATCTCAGATGGCGCAGGTTGAAGGCTCGGTAGTCAAATGGGGCGAAGCAGGCATTATTAAACCTGTACATTCACCGACTTTAGCGTTTAGCGCCGAAAAGATTGAAATATTTAAGAGCAGATTGCATAATACCTGCATTAATGCCAGGGAGCTGAAGGGTTGCCTGCAGCCTGGAAGTATTTAATTAAAAGATTTGAGAGCTCTTAATTTAATGCCTTGATTTTGTTATCATTGCATATCTTGCATTTATTAGAATTTCATGTAATTTATTATTATGTAATGGCTTAATATTTATTTATTTAACCTATACGTATTTTTATATTTTTTTGTTATTTGTTGTTATTATTTTTTACGTTATTATATGTATATTTTATCCGTTATTTTATTTGTATTTAAATTTTTGTTTCATTTTGTTTGCATTCGAATATGTTTAGCCTGATGATGGCCAACAGGTTTGGCTGCAAACGTTTGCTACGTTATTTATTAAAATTTTTTCTCAGCAACTTAAGGTGTTTGGTTTTTTCTGATTTACATATTGCTGAGTGAATTCACTTCAACATTAATAACATTAACGCCTATGTAAATCGGCCGGGACCACAGAAAAGTGACTACGTAACCGACGAGTGTCGTATTATCCGGGTGTCGACTTATGTGTAGTCGATTGTATATTGAAACAAGTGAAGGAAGTAATTGTATATTTTTTAATACTCGATTTATTTTACGCATATTTGTGAAAATGTTATTATTTTCTTTACTTATATAAATGCTTACCTTGCGATATCAAAGTTTGAAAAATATACCAAGAAATTTTTTTTATGTACCACGTTTTCTGGCCATCTTGAACAATCTTCTTTCTCTTCTGTATTATTAGATAAATTGACAGACCAGTCACTATTGCCGTGACTAATATCAATAACCAGACCTGTAATTATATAGGTGTATTTGATTATTAATGAATGAGTGATATGTGCATATGATTATCAATTATATATTCACCAAAATTATATTTTATTCTTACTGAAAAATTATTCTCTATAATTTAGAGAATTGCTGTACATCACATGGAAGGCAATCTGTTGTGTGAAACTCGATAGGACAAGAGTGAGTTGTGGTATATTCTTTGTACAAAACTATAGTTTTCACGTAATTATAGTGAAAATGTATTATTAAGTTAAACGTGAATTTCTTGTCTTAAAACATCGTAATGTTTTATTATCGATTTAAACTTTATCTGTAGTTATAGTATTGATTTTAATCTTTTAACCTCAAACTTCATTACATTTCTGATTAAAACTTTTTTTGTTATTCTTATGTGTTTTACTTTAAAAGTAATTTTTTATTAATTTTTTATAACAAGTATAAATTTGCATGTTTTTAGCTTTTCAATTGCATTCATCACGCGATACATTATGTCCAAAGTAGAGTTTTTCATATTAAGATATTATTTAACATCGATAACACGTCTTTAAGGTACGAGTACATTATATCAAAGGACATTAAATTTTGTATACAAGTATTTGAGCAATAACGTATTTACTGTACCTCTTTTGCAAATGGTCTAATCAAAGACGTTAATTTGGAAAGTTGTTTAGGAGCAGAAACAACGAAGATAATTTCGTTCGAGTCAAAGGTAACTGTGTAATCCACAACTTGAAAACTGTCGTAATTTACGTAATAGGAATTCAAACTAAAATCAATTTCCTTAAATTAAAAATACAATTTTAAAAATTCTATTGATTTTATGGAAAAATATATTATAAGCATCGTTATTATTATACGCTTTACTTTTCTTTGTAGTCTTCCATTCAACCCACTCCAGGATCCATTTTCTAGTTTTGTTCCCGTCGTCGTTCCAAATGGTAGAACAATTTCATATCTAATATATAGAAAAAATTTAACTATATAGAAGGTACAAATATTCAATAAAACAAAAAACTTCGACCTACTTGACAATTTTTAATTTTTCAAGCACCACTTTAAAAATTTTGTAATCCGCTCCACCGATAATATCGTTGTTTTCTTTATTTACGAAAACGTATATAGGAATCTGCATAGAAGGGTAATATTAAATAAAATAATTACAAATTACTAAATGTGTTTTAAACATATAAAATGTTATAAAAATTACCGGTTCTGCAGATATTTTTATTGTAGTTTCGTTCACATTTAAAGCATTACCTAGAAATAAATGCAATTGTTATTAAATTTTCTTTAGTAGCTGTATTTTTTGTTGATCAAGTGGTAGTCTCTTTAATCCGATTAACGGAAGACTGTCTCACAGCTAAACAGTTTCAATAACTCCTTTATTGGTTTTTTACATATGCATTTCGGATCAGTGTTATCATTCCTGATCCCTCCTCAGTGCTATAAAAACAAAGGTTTTTATATTAACACAACTAACGCGAGCAAGAAAACAATAAAACTCTTAAAAAACCCTCTCCAGTACCTTTAAGTTCTTCATATACTCCCCACCACCCATACAGCACTCCTCGAGTTCTGTTTACATATTCATTTGACAATATTGTTAATTTCTTTTTCACCAGTGTACCACAGTAATATTACAAGTAATAAAGTTTTTCGTCTAATTATCAACATATACAAAGTTTTAAACAATACGTACGTACTGGCTTTTTTTAAAAATATTCCAAACCTTTACACATTTTCCAAAATAGTTTTATAACACACTTTTAAAATAATCCAACAAACACCACGTTTTACAATTCTAGAACAATTTTCCTCAGTACAGTTTTTCTACTTCTACGATAATACCATTTACATAAACTATCGGCCTGTTGCGCCCTCTATTACATCATACCACTGCTGGTCGATTTGCACCCCATATGACAAATTTACTAAATTATTATTATTGTTATATTTTATTATTTCTACGTGTTCTTTGAATCTTCGTTTATAGATATTTTTTTCGGAATGTAAAATTTTGGTCTTATTTTTAACTATTTGGCAATTATTGTTTATTATATGGGTGAACCATGGAGAGGCATCATGTTTCAACCGGATTGCAGCCTCGTGTTCTTTGATCCGTGATTCCAACGTACGCCCTGTTTCTCCTATGTAATATTTAGGATGTTGACAATTACAGTTGATTTTGTAAACTACCCCCGTTTTTTCCCATATATTACTATTGCTTTGTTTTGTTACCTTATAAATTTGTTGTGATATTTTGTTTGTCAATAATGGGGCCAAAGTAATATTTTTTACGGATTTAGAACACTTTTCATATATATGTTTAGTTATATAAGGGAAAGGTTTATGGTTACCGTCTTTCTTGTTTTTAATATTGAATCTATTTTTATAATATTGTGTTTGCCAACTCGTTAGTAAATGCTTTGGGTAGTTATTAAGTATGAATTTATAATCTAATTTGTTTATAAATTAGATTATAATTAATTAGATTGATAGTTGTTAATTACATGAAAAACTTTATTACTTGTAGTATTACTGTGGTACACTGGTGAAAAAGAAATTAACAATATTGTCAAATGAATATGTAAACAGAACTCGAGGAGTGCTGTATGGGTGGTGGGGAGTATATGAAGAACTTAAAGGTACTGGAGAGGGTTTTTTAAGAGTTTTATTGTTTTCTTGCTCGCGTTAGTTGTGTTAATATAAAAACCTTTGTTTTTATAGCACTGAGGAGGGATCAGGAATGATAACACTGATCCGAAATGCATATGTAAAAAACCAATAAAGGAGTTATTGAAACTGTTTAGCTGTGAGACAGTCTTCCGTTAATCGGATTAAAGAGATTACCACTTGATCAACAAAAAATACAGCTACTAAAGAAAATTTAATAAAAATTTGAAGATAAAAAATGGAAGTAACGAACAGGCTAGTAACCCTCACTAAGAAGGTAGAAACGTTAGAACACGACATTAACCATTTCCGGTGTTTTTTGAGGGAAGAATATACTTTAAATACCTTAAAATTAAGCAGAACTATTAGAGAGATTATTCCAAAACATATGATTTGGAAAATCGAAAGAAAAATTATAAAAGCAGTAATAAGGAGTAAAACTAAAAAATGTAATAATCTAAAATACCAATTGCGTAGAGTATTACGTCGACATGATTACAAAGATAATCCATATAAAGGAATTGTCAATAACTATAAGTATAAAAAAGATTTAAAGTAGAAAAAACTTTTTGGGTATCCAATTCTTATAAAAAGAAAGAATGGGAAAATAATTTAATTATTAATAAAACTAACATACAAATCCCTAAATACATTAAAAACTTTTTTACTTTAGGTATGAACTTTAACTTACCTACAAGTAAAATAACGGTAGATTTAATAGCTGACATAGATAAAAGTATTAAAGACCTGCCTATTAAAAAAGAAGAGTAACCTTATAGGTTCTGTAATACAAGATATGAAATACTTGCACCAGAAAAATAAATATAATGTTAATAAATATAGAATTAATTTAAGCAAAACTAATAATTTATCTATTATTAAGGCTGACAAAACAAAACAACTTATAATTATAGACAATAAGGATTTAAAAATTAAAATAAAAGAACAAATTAACAACGAACAATATAAAAAATTAGCTAAAAACCCATACGAAAAAATTAAAAAAAACTTAACAAAAATGGTAAAAAACATGTATCTGAACAATAAAATTAAGGAAATAGATAAGAATAATATATTAAATTTTAAACATAATAGAACACAAAATTAAATATACGTTTAAAAACACATAAAGAAGGTGAAAAATATAGACCAATTGTTGATTTTCGATATTCAATTTTATATAATTTAGAAAATTACATAAAACAACAATTAAAAAATATTGAAAATTCAAAAAATAGTATTAAAAATGCAGATGAAGTTATTAATATAATTCAAAAAATAAAAATAGAAAAAACAGATCCTTTAATCAGTCTAGATGTTAAAAACATGTACCCGAACATAAAATGGAATTTAGTTAAAAACAGCCTTGTTAATACAACCGTTAATCAGGAATTAATAGCTCTTATAGAATTTGCTTATAAAAACAATTATTTTGAAGTATATAATGATTTTTACAGACAAACGGATGGGGTTAGTATGGGGTAAAAAATGGGGCCAAAGCTGGCTGAATTAGTAATAAAACACATAGATAATAAAATACAAAATATTCCAGGCGTGAAAAGAGTAATGAGATATGTAGAAGATTACCTATTGATTTTTAACGACCAGATGACCAATGAAAAAATAATTTTTGATACAATAAATAGCATAAACCAATATATAAAATTTGACATAGAATTAGAAAAATATAATAAAATTATTTGTACAGAACTCAGGAATTAAAGTTTAAATTCAATAATGAATTTTCCAAGGTATACAAACAAAACGTTCGAGTCCTTTTTTTCTATTTTCTTCCTTTATTCCGATCAGGAACCACTGTGCAGCTGGCGACGTGAAGTCAAAAAAACTTCTAAAATAACGAACAAAATACCATTACACAATTCACAACACAATTAAAAATGATCTTCGGCGCCGACCTGTTTCTGTAGGCTACGGCGCTTACAAAACATAATAAAACATAATAATATTAACTTTTTAGATATAACTATAATAAAAGAAAAAGAAAATTTCTCATTCAAAACATATAAAAAACCATCGAACGTAAACAAAATCAATCAGTTATTATTCCTGTATCCCAGATACTATAAAAAAGAATACATATATAATGGACTTAAAGAAAATATATACAAGAACGAGTAAACAAAGCGAGTGTAAAATTGAATTAAACAAATTAGATTATAAATTCATACTTAATAACTACCCAAAGCATTTACTAACGAGTTGGCAAACACAATATTATAAAAATAGATTGAATATTAAAAACAAGAAAAACAGTAACCATAAACCTTTCCCTTATATAACTAAACATATATATGAAAAGTGTTCTAAATCCATAAAAAATGACAATATTACTTTGGCCCCATTATTGACAAACAAAATATCACAACAAATTTATAAGGTAACAAAACAAAGCAATAGTAATATATGGGAAAAAACGGGGGTAGTTTACAAAATCAACTGTAATTGTCAACATCCTAAATATTACATAGGAGAAACAGGGCGTACGTTGGAATCACGGATCAAAGAACACGAGGCTGCAATCCGGTTGAAACATGATGCCTCTCCATGGTTCACCCATATAATAAACAATAATTGCCAAATAGTTAAAAATAAGACCAAAATTTTACATTCCGAAAAAAATATCTATAAACGAAGATTCAAAGAACACGTAGAAATAATAAAATATAACAATAATAATAATTTAGTAAATTTGTCATATGGGGTGCAAATCGACCAGCAGTGGTATGATGTAATAGAGGGCGCAACAGGCCGATAGTTTATGTAAATGGTATTATCGTAGAAGTAGAAAAACTGTACTGAGGAAAATTGTTCTAGAATTGTAAAACGTGGTGTTTGTTGGATTATTTTAAAAGTGTGTTATAAAACTATTTTGGAAAATGTGTAAAGGTTTGGAATATTTTTAAAAAAGGCCAGTACGTACGTATTGTTTAAAACTTTGTATATGTTGATAATTAGACGAAAAACTTTATTACTTGTAGTATTACTGTGGTACACTGGTGAAAAAGAAATTAACAATATTGTCAAATGAATATGTAAACAGAACTCGAGGAGTGCTGTATGGGTGGTGGGGAGTATATGAAGAACTTAAAGGTACTGGAGAGGGTTTTTTAAGAGTTTTATTGTTTTCTTGCTCGCGTTAGTTGTGTTAATATAAAAACCTTTGTTTTTATAGCACTGAGGAGGGATCAGGAATGATAACACTGATCCGAAATGCATATGTAAAAAACCAATAAAGGAGTTATTGAAACTGTTTAGCTGTGAGACAGTCTTCCGTTAATCGGATTAAAGAGACTACCACTTGTAAGGAACCAAGTCCGAGCGTTATTTTTATTTTACTTTTATTTTGCTTATTATTCTATTTTTGTTTGGGGCTTATGTTTTGTTAGGACGAAGGTTTCCTCACCATTCACCTTAAGTATTTAAAAAGAGGAGAAATAAAACCCAACTCACCGACGAAAGAAAAGCGCCATAGGACTCACGCACATTTTCGCTCCCCGAGCGGCAAAGAATAGGTCCGCACCGAGAAGAGGGGGGGAGAACCCACAAGCACGAAATAAAACTCGCTAAACCTTAAGTAATAAAAACGTCCCGGAAAGAATTGTAAAAACAAATAATGTAAAAGGTTAGTGAGTAAACTGTCGGAAAAAGGGCTGCCAGACGATGAAACAAGTTATTGTTAGCATTTAAGTATGTAAATGAGGGGAGTGACCGCATTCAGAATTGTGACGTCACCTCACACTATAAATCCCGAGTCTCAAGTGAAGACGGAGAGGTGAATTCTGATAGCAACGAGCTTGGTGAGCTTCGCAGCAGTAATAGAGAGGTGTCCGATAAGATCTCGAATAGTTCCAAGGTGATTTGAAGTGATTCGAATTTGGATCGACAGTCTGAGAAAGTCTTGAGAGTATGAGGAAATAGGTTACCGAGTATATTGAGGTGACGATTAGGATCTCTAGTTTATAAGAATTATTGTTATAAGTTAAGCTTTTGGTTTTGTCGGATTCCCAAGGGGAATAGAGTTAAGTTAGATATAGATTTGAATTGAGAATTGTCGGGTTGACTTTGTTGAATTTCTTAGAATAAATTATTGTTTGATTTTTACTAAATATTGTACATAGTTATTGCTAAACGACTAATTAAATCTTTGGTTTTTTTCTATTGACAAATATTGTCTTTAAGCGTGCACCGAATTAAATAAAGTCCAGGCCTGGCACGCTAACGCGAATCCGAGTAAAGTACCCGGTAGGTTAACGGTTGTTTCCGACACGGTAGAGTCGATAATCGTTGTAAACTAAAATAGTACTTTACACACTTGATCAAATAAATGCAAGTTTTTCTGTTATATAACAGTGATATTAAAAAGTAAAATTGATGGTTAATTTTATATCGACATTACGATGACTCGAAAATTTAACTCTTCGTTTTCATGGCATTAAAGCACGAGATGGGAGGATACAGAAGATGACATGCTATATCTCGAGTTAGGAGTATGAAAGCATAGTTGAGTATGTTATGGGAAATTGAATTACAGTATAACACGTTAGCATGTATGATGAATCAAATGCAGACAGAGTATAATGGAAAATAAGTGGGTGGAAGTTAAAAGAACTAAAATGTAGAGAACCGTTCCTAGAGAGAGTGGGAAGATACTTCAGAAAAAATGAATTAGAAGATGATTCCAAGAGTAAGGAATGGAGCAGGTTGGCAAATGAAATGAGAAATGCGGTAATGGAATCGTTGGTAGGCAAACTGGTAAGCTAAATCCGAGAAAGACTCGCTGGCAGAATGATTAAGACCAGAAACTCATTAGAGTAAAGAAGGTTAAGAAGATAATGAATGAGAATGCAAATCAAAAGGCAAGAAAAAATTACAGAGAAGCAAAAAAAAGAGTCCAGGTGAGCAAAATCGAGGAAAAAAGGTGAATCATATCCAGAACTCGAAATGAGCCTAGAAACAGATGATGGACAGAAGAAAACCTCCAGAATAGCAAAGCAAAAAGATAAACATAGCAGAAACGTATACCAAAATTTATTAAGACAAAGTGGCAGTTTATTTACTAAGGACAGAGAGATCTTAAGAGTGAGGTCGCAGTACTTTTAGAAGTTGATAAATGTGGAGAATTCCAGAAAATCGGGAAATGAACTACCTATATCAGAGCCGATTAAGAACATTGATAAAGCTATAGTGGTGAGAGAATTGAGAAAGACTGAGTCAGGTAAAGCCCTGGAACCAGTTAAAACAGTATCCTTTGTCATTCATTAGACTCGTAATGGGCATGATTATGGTAATGGTTTCTACCAAGCTCATTACAGGTATAATTATAAAGACTCTCTTAAACACCATAATTAAAAGCATGTAAAATAACACACAATTTTAACTATTGCTAAGAAAAATACATAACTTTCTGTAAAGAAGTTTATAAATTCTTACACAAACATCACGTTATTATATAGATCTGTCATCATCTCATAATAACTCAATGTTTTACGTAGCAAAAAAGTTTATAATTTTATTTATCCTAAATGTTTGAATAATAATAGATAAAGAAAATTACTATTCTAATTACCTGTTAACACCGATAAACAGTATTTATTATAATAGATGTCTTTTTGAAATGACATAAGCAATAAACATTTATAATTAAATTTTCAACTACAAACGTTCATAGTCACGATATTATTTAAAATTATTGTATTTAAATACGGGTTTCTGTATTATTCGGTTATTACAGTATTACTTGTGAAATATCTATTCCAAAAATTGCAGAATACGCTTAGCAAATTTGTCAATAAATTTATTCCAAGCGCTTAAATTCACAATGTAAATTAAAACTATTATTAATTACCTTATAATAGAAAAATTCCAAAAGTAACAAAAACTCAAAATCTTTTTGCACGACAACACGCCTACTCCACTCTCGGGGGAGAAATTTGCATACTTCCGATCAATCGCGATTCTACGGATCAAAGCGCCCTCTACGGATTTCATTAATTGATAACGAAATCCCGACAAATTCCCTGTCGCCATCTTGAATGTAGGGGGAAAAATTTCCCCATCGCAGTGTAGAATTTCCCTGTTGCCGAGTTCGCTACCATAGGTAACATTAACCATAATTACTAATATTACTAATTTTCCATTGTAAGAGATCTAAACTCTTACAATGGAAAATCTATGTTTTTACTTGATGTCGTGACTCTAAATCACGACATCAAGGAAAGACAATAATAATCAAATGCGCTGTGTTACGCAGTAACCAGCACATGGTAGATTTTGAAATTTTAATTATGTATATTAATAAAAGATGAACTTACTTATATATGCGCTGTATGAATTATGACAAGAGAAACTTGCCCAATGTCCCGCTATTTCTGAGTTCAAAATTTAATTTGAACTAAGTATAAGTACAGATAAATCTTTTATTTAAAGAAAATTTTATTTAAAATGAAATAACCTGATGTTATGCTAATATAAGTTTGTTTATATATACATATTACTACATTATGTACACGTATATTTATTATAACAATGAGAACTGGCATGATCAATTTAAAAACTATTCATGTTAGTATATGTGGGAAAATTGGATGGGAAAATTAGTAAAAAAGAAAAAATCGAAAAAGTCTTGATTTGAACGCTGAAAAAGTATCTAAAAAGATGCATGGTGTTATTTCAAGAAAAGAATGTAAGGAAGCATAATAAAAGTGCATGGAAGTTTTTCATGCAAAAATGTGTGTTCAGACAGGAATGTTTAAAGAAAAATACTGAATGGTAATCTCAACGATTGTAGTTTCTTTTTGCTTGTCGCGCATCCTTTTTAAATCACAAGCGTGAAGATGTATGTACTGTTATCTGACACATATTTAACCCGATTACTCAAAACGATTTTTAAAATGCCTATTTACTTCAAAATACAGTAGAACGTCTTTTATCCGAAAGCCGGTCAACCGAAACGTCGGTTAACCGAAAGCTTTCCAGTCGGACTGTGTCGTGCTGAATCGAACGTTTTTGATACTAGATTAATTTTTATAGAATAATTATTTTGTTTTTATATTTTCAATATATTTTGTTTTTACAAAATAAAGAAATAATTTTTAACGATACAATAGCCTCGATTATTATAATAAACATTTTCGTTAGGCTTAAAATCGACGAAAATTCAACACGAAGCGACACGCAACGGAGAAAAATTTCAACATCGGAGAGGTTAATATATTTTTGGACATAATCGGTTATCCAAACAATTTCAGTCTTCAATTGATTCGGATAAACGACGCTCTACTGTGATGATTATAATGAGGACTCTTTATGAGTGTGTTTTTAGTTATATATTATAAAAATATAAAACAAAAAGGGCAAATGCTTACAAAAAATAAAGTAATAAAAACAAGATATTTTTATATTTTTTATCATATAAATTTATCGTAAGGTAAAAATACATTTTACATAAATCGATAAATTTTAAAAACATAAAAGTTATAAATAAATATTTTTCCACGTTAGAAATTTGACAATCAGAAAAAAAGTAACCAAATTTATATATTATATTTTATAATATTGTATATAATTAATTTTTATGATATAAAGTATTTTTATGAAAAGTTTTACATACCACTCTCCACACATCTCACAATATTAATAATTATAAATAAGGGGAAAAACTGTGAAATGTTCATAATTTTTGATTAGTTTCCAATCTTAAATTTTAGTTTTTCCTCAAGTATGAAATTAGTTAAACTTCCGCTGTCTTTAGTTCTAAACCGACAGCCAATTTCCTTCTGCTGAGTGTTTTATCAATCCACTTGCCGCTTCCGCTGCTAAATTAATAGAAATCACAAAAGTTATAAAGAACTTATATCTTTCTTGTAAATTACGTTTTACAAATTTAAATTTTTATAAATGAATTATTATTCCTTACTTGTATTATAAAGTTAAATGATTTCATGGTAACATTTACCAACAAATAACATAACTTCATAATTATTCCTTAAAACTACTTTAAAATTTATTCTACAATGGGTGATAATTACTGAGATTAATTTGAAAGTTTCATAAACGTATTTATTTACAATAAAAATTGCTATAACAGTCTTTATTTATTTGTTTGTAATTTTTCCTGTAATGTTTATAAATAAATTTAACATACTTTGCGTTTTATGATGTAATGACTTATTTCTATATTTATAGGTGGATAGGAAGCATTAGTCAGTGGTATATTTTCAAAGAAATGAAAACAAGTGAGAAGGGTTAGTTGGAGAAAAAGTCTGTTGAGGCAGGGGCCGAATGTAGGTGGAAAAGTTGGAGAGAGGTGAAAAGAGGAAGAGGAGGTCATGAGCCGCACCGAGAAATTTATTTAAAACAAAAAGTAGTCATTGACTGGCATAGTACCGTAAAATTTACAATATTGATGCCATAATGGTAAATACCATGATTAGGTTTACAAGAAATTCTGCTTAGCGGATAGAGTTGTAACTCACCTACACACAAGTAGCTATACATTATACACATGTTAAACGCGGATTGAACTAGATGAAGATGTTTCTTACTCATTGTCGTGTTGCAGGTCCAGTGCCTTTGTTGACTCAACAAAGTTTATAAGTGCCTTAAAGATCATCTTATTTTTAACTAAGACGTTGTGGTTGCAAAGCCAGTTGTATCCCTCCTGTAACACTCTCCTGAGTAGATTCGTCCTATGTTGGGTGTATTGGTTACAGTCGAATATAGAGATGCTGTGCATCTTATTGCGAAGTCCCATCGCACTGACAATGCGGGGAGGTGAAGAAATTATATTTATATATGTTCATACAGGAATATACAAAAATGAAATTAAAGAATATGGTATTATTATTCTTCCAAAACATATAGTTAATAAACATCGTGTGTTAAATATAAAATGTTCAGACAATCAATGTTTTTTATATTGTATAATTGCTAATATGTATCCTGCAGTTAATACCAACAAAAATTCTATATATTTGTATAGGAAATATTTAAAATATTTAAATATAAATAGTTTAAAATTTCCTGTAAATGTTAAAAATATTCTGATATTTGAAAAAAATAATTGTTTAAATATTAATATATATGGATATGAAAAAAAAACTAATTTATCCGAATTATATAAAAAAATTTCATTTTGAAAAGAAAAAATAGATTTGTTATTCTATAAATCTTATTATTTTTTAATTAGAAATTTTAATAGACTAATATCAGGCAAATTTTCACTAAGAAAATTTTGCAAAAGATGTTTAAATGGTTTTAAAAGAGAATGTACTTTAAATGACCATCTCAAATTTTGTTCTAATCGTAAATATAAAAAAGTATCTATCCCGAAAGGAAGAAAAGCAATCACCAAATTTTATTTTTATGAAAAATTATTATTTCACCCAATCTGCATTTATGCAGATTTTGAATCAATTTTGGAAAAGGTTTCTTTTAATGAAATAGATCCTAAAGAAAGTTTTACTAAAATCGTTGAAATTCATAAATTTATGTTATTCGATTATAATTATTAAAAACGAGGATAAAATAATATATGCTAATTTTTATTGTGGTGATAATAATGATAATAATTTTTTAATTGATATTTGAAACCAGTTGAATAATTTGTTAAGTAAAATAAGTCATAATGTTGAAATTAATTTAAATACTGTTACTAATAATTCAAGATATTTATGTCATATTTGTAATGAAAAATTTGATGATGATGATATCTGTGTAATGGACCACGATCCCCAAACAGGTTGTTTTCGGGGGTGGGCTTATAATAGATGCAATTTAAATTATAGACTAAAAACGTTTATCCCAATTATATTGCACAATTTTTCAGGTTATATTTGCATTTAATTTTTAAAAATATACCTTCTCAATTATTTTCAAAAATTAGAATTATTCCAATAAATTCAGAAAAATTTACAACGTTTTCATTAGATTATTTTAAATTTACTGACAGTTATCAGTTTATAAATTTTTTTCTCTGTTTTAACTGATAATTTAAAAAATGCGAATTATAATTTTCCAATTTTTAATTATTTTTTTCGTCATTACAAATATAGAGAATTATTAAAAAGAAAAGGAATTTTTCAATATTCCTATTTTAAAAATGAACAAATATTAGATAAAATACAGCTACCACCAAAAAAATGTTTTTATAACGAATTATCAGGAGAAAATATTACAGATGATGTTATAATCATGCACAATTAGTTTGAAAAAACTTTCGCTGTAAAACTTTCAAGGACTATTTAAAATTATATCAATATGTCGATACCATATTATTAGCAGATATATTTCAAAATTTTAGAAAATTAAGTTTAACATATTATAATTTAGATCCTGTATATTTTATAACAACACCTGATTTGACATGGAATTGTGGTTTAAAAATGACAAAAATTCAATTAGAATTATTTAATGATCTTTATGTATTTATTTATTAAAAATGGAATGAGGGGGGAGTAAGTTTAGCAAGGAAAAGATTTGCGCAAGATAATAGTCCATTAATACTCGAAACATATGATAAAAATCAACCTAATGATTATATTTTGTCAATAGATGCAAATAATCTTTATGGGTTTGTAATGAGCGCATACTTACCTGTAAATAATTTTAGATGGCTGCACAAAAATAAAATAGATGCTTTAGACATAGCTAATATATCTGATAAAAATAGCATAGGATATATCTTAGAAGTTGATTTAAAATATCTTTAATATATTCATGACCGACACGATAATTTGTTGCTAGCCGTTAGACACACTGCCATTCGGTATGATTTATTATCTAATTATCAAAAAACAGTACTAAATAAATTAAATTTGAAATATACTTATAGTAAAAATTAATTCCTACTCTTTCTGATAAAACAAACTATGTGGTTCATTATAGAAATTTAAAATTTTATCTAGAAGAAGGCCTGATAGTAACTAAAATTCATAGAGTATTGGCATTTTGTCAAAGTGCATGGCTTAAAAAATATATATATTTTAATAATAAAAAAGAGACAAGAATCAACTAATGATTTTGACAAATCATTTTTTAAATTGATGAATAATAGTTTTTTTGGCAAAACGTGTCAAAATGTAAGAAAGCGTATTAACTTAAAAGCAGCTACAACATTAAATTAATATCGTCGCTATCTATCTAAACCATGTGTAGAACAATTTCAAATTATAAATGATAATCTTACAATTTTTAAAATGAAGAAACCTAATTTATGCTTAGACAAACCTATTTATATAGGTTTTTGTGTATTAGAATTAAGCAAATTACATATGTATGAAACATTTTATAAAGTATTTAAAAACAGATATGGTGAAAACGTACATTTATTATATATTGACACAGTTTCGTTAACACTTCAAATTTATACAAATGATATTTATGAAAATATTAAATCGTTCCCTGATATTTTTGATTTTGGTAACTATCCTAAAACTCACAAATTATATAATGAAATGAACAAAAATAAATTAGGATATTTTAAAGACGAAACACTTTTGAAACCAATAATTGAGTTTTGTTCTTTAAAACCAAAGATGTATTCTTATATTTTTGATAAACAAAATAAAAAAACCGCTAAAGGGATTTAAATAATCTGTTATAAAAACATTTAATCACGATAAATATAAAGAAGTTTTATTCAACACAGAGCTATTAAGACATCAACAATATGGGATTAAAAGCAAAAATCATGTAGTAACAACGTACCTGCAAAACAAAATTTCGCTTTCTCCATTTTATGATAAAAATTTATTTTAGATAATGGAATAGATGTGGTATCATTCGGTCATTACAGCTTCTAATCTTGATTCTTACAGATTTTTGGATATCATCATCATCATCTTCGCAATACAGACTTTTAATAGTAAGCAAACAAAAACATACTTATGTAATATGTAGTGTTTGTAATAAAACTTATCTGTGTTTAAAGCAGCATCATTAAAACTGTCTAAGAATAAAACATATGAATGTAAATTTTTTGTAATAAATGATAAAATAACATTACTAATATATGACAAATATTTTACAAGATGTGACTGTATGAAAGGTAATAAATAATTTTGTATCTGCTAATATATGTACTCAATTTAAATAATGTTATCCATTTACATATGTATTCAATTTGAATAATAATGTATTCTATTGTGATAGCCATATAATAAAATGCTATTAATATGAATAATGTATCGTATTATGTAATTAATTAAATAAATATTTTCTAACAAAAAACAATTTTGTTTCTTTATAGACAATACTCAACTGCTAATTGATTAGGGGGGATTCTTCATTTTCGCCATTAAAAGAAAATAATATTCGTCATTTAAGAAATTATATTGACTGCAATATCATCAGTCAACAAAACGATTTATCTCTCACATTCATTTCTGAATTCGCCGATAAGTTAAATTGGGAAATCCTGTGGAAAAACTATACAGGGTCGGCCAGCGAAAACGAAACGGCAGTGTGTTCGTGTTCGTTAAGCAAAGCGCTCGGACAGGTCGATTTTACTCTCGAGGGGACATCTTTTGCAATAAAGTTTTTGCGATTCTGAATACAACAGACAACAAAAAATTTTAAAAATTCATTTATTTTGTATTAACTAAACAAGCATTTATTTCGAAAAAAATGTTTGTTTAGTTAATATTCAGAATCGCAAAAACTTTATTGCAAAAGATGTCCCCTCGAGAGTAAAATCGACCTGTCCGAGCGCTTTGCTTGGACGAACACGAACACTCTGCCGTTTTGTTTTTGCTGGCCCACCCTGTATATTCGCTACTTCATTTATTGAAAAACATATTAAATATGCAAAATGGGATTTAATTTGCAAGTGCAGTAATTTGCAGGGGTTAGACGAATCATTATTAACCAGCATTTCGCAATATCTTGATTGAAATGAAGTTGCCGAATTTCAAATTCTTTCAGATAATTTTATTAGGCTATACATACATAAGTTTGATATTTAAAAAATTTTAAAATACCAACGATTAAAAACTATGACTTTACGCGTATTAATAGATTATCTAAACTGGAATTACGTTTCTCGTTACCAAATACTTGACTATCAATTTATTGATGACTTCCAAAATGAACTTTCTTGGTGTTACATCTTAAAATAGACCGGGAATATATTGTCAACAATCACCAAAATAAATTTATAACTCCACTTACTTGCAGAAATGTGTCATGTTTTAGAAAAGTGAATGAGTAAACTGGAAAAGCTTAACCCATAAAATAAAAAAATTTCGAAAAAAATTTTGTTTTGGTGTTATATTATTTTATACAATTGCCATGTTTTAATTTTTCTCAAATATTAAAACATTTAATAATTAATACAGAAACTTTGCATTATTGTTAAAATAAAATTAATTTAATTTAAATTTGTAATTAGAAAATTAATTTTGTAATCAAAGCTTCCCAAACCACTACTACTAACATTATAAATAGTGGAAATACAAATACGTTGATATCAATTTAGGATTGTAGGTGTTGTATACAGACGAGGGAAAGGAGGAGAAGGGCCGCACTCAGAGGTATAGCCCTGTTAGGAGGAAAAGGAAAGAAGAGGTAAAGTAATAAGGAGTGTTGAGAGAAGGTGAAATAAAGTGGAATAGGACAGTGTGAAGTTAGAAACCGGAGGTCCATGGGACCATGGGTGCCTAGCATCGCATTTAATAAACAAAACAAAGTACAAAATTGAGTAAAATACAAAAGTTATACAATACTTAACCGACATATACAGGGGACAGTACAAGAGAAATGGCGCGACAATGTTAACTATATACACGCGAAGATAACATAGAACACCGCGAGGTAAAACAAATGACAATAGGTAATCAAAACAAAAGGTACAATGATGTAAGACATTGCAGAGAGGTGGCTGAGAGTAATCGCGACAAAATGGTAGTAAACAAAAACTATAGTGAACAACTACAGGTGGCATTGGACGAATACATTAATCGCCTGCAGAAAGCAGATACATGGCGACACGGCAGACACAGGGCACACAGAACGGGCTATGCCAGAACATTAGTACACAATAAGACTGAAGTTGGCCATGAAAGAGTCCAAAACAAAGTCAGTTTAATATGCCAATGTCCATGGCAAAAGTCTTTAGTGCATTGAAGATATTTTTATTGCTGATCATAGTTGTGTAGTTGCATCGCCAAAGTTCGTTTTCATTTTGGACTGCAGTGATAATAGTCCTGCGCTGCCTGCTGTAGAGCGGGCAGTGCCAAATTATGTGATTTGAGTCTTCGACTTCCGTGAGGGAGCAGGGACACTTACCGTTCGTTTTCTGTAAGAACCTATAAAGGTACCCGCGGAAATATCCATGACCTGTGAGCAATCGAGTGATTTGAAAGGACGGGACCAGGTGCTTGTTGTAGCGTCTCTGCAGAATGTTTGGGATGTAGTCATGTGTGGTCCTGCCTGCAGTGCTGCGATCCCACCTTTCCTGCCAGATGCTGAGGGAGTGCTGGCGAATGTTCATAGTAAACCAAGCCACCGAAGTAACCTCGAAAGTGTTGTTTCGTAGCCAGTTTGGTGCTGTCTGGGCTAAGAGGTCTGCCCTCTCGTTTCCGTGCACTCCAGAGTGCCCCCTCACCCAGGCAAACTTGAGGTGAATTTTGTCTTTTAGGTTAAGAATAATACGTACACTGTCATGGACGATCTTCAGCTTGATATTGAGTTTTTTCAATTGTAGCAGTGCCACGCGACTGTCACTGAGAATTGTGGCGCTCTTGATGTTATGGGTCGCCATATTGTTGGATATCCAAAGTAAGGCTTTGCTTTGTATAAAATTTGTGCAAAATAAGGCTTTGCAAAATCTTTGCAGATGGCGAGCGATTCTGCCTGATTCACAGTACAGTGCTCTGCCAACCTATACCTGGCCTGATAGACTATGCTTTCATGCTTCAAGACCACGACAGAACTGCCCACACCAACATCGGTCTTTGACACATCAGTATAAACACAGAGGCCTGTGGTGGCTGCCGGGCTTTCAAAGGTAAACAGTTCGTCGATAGTTATATACAGAATGTCTTGTACAGTACCTGTCATAATCTGAATTATTACATTGAAAAAACTGGAAGAAGGCTGGACTTAAGAAAAAAAAACGTGGGGCGGCTATCAGATTAAAAAGGATGGAATCTGCGTGGTTTTTGGATTGTATTGAATTTAATTGTAACATAAATAAGAAAAATATTAAAATATTGTATAAAATAGAAAATTGTACTGAAAGAAAAATTGTTGAACATTTTTGCATCACTGCGTATGCAAATATACTTAATTTAAATACCGGAATGAACGTTGATGCATGCTGGGAAAAGTTGCTGGATATAAAACAAGAACAGCAATTATTATCTTGATGTATCGACCGATGAGTCCTACAAGGGAGGCGAAATGCATTTGTATTAGATTATTGATATAATAAAAGCATTGGTAATAAAAGTTTGATTTGTTTCTTGTCATTTTGCCTTTTTTTACCTGTATGGTCCTTGAAGTCGTAGGTAGATCGGGTGTTTTTTACTTGCTTTTAACTGAAAATAATATTTTTCTTAGTGTTTGATTATTCTTTCTGCATGTTCTTTTGCAGTACAAGAATTACAAAACAATGTAAACTGCTTAAAATTCGAAACATATTTTAACCTCTTAACAGTAGAACAGTCGGACGCCGCACTACCAGTTAGTTGTGGAGGTAAACCGTGGAAAAATTTTTAAGAATTTTCCCACGCATATTTCTCGTTTCCGTTTAGGAAAAAATAATTTTAAACAGTTACGTCTTGTAAAGAAAAAATCGTTCTTTATCGTCACATAATTTTTTTATATGTGAATTTTTTTCGCGGTAATTTTTTGCTAAAAATTTTTTTTTCAAATTTATATTAAATTCTTTTTTGATTTTCTATCCGATACGATTTTTTCAAAAGTTTTTAATTTATTTTCAATTTTCTATAATTTTTTAAAGTTTTAGGCATTTAAGTAATGACGATTTTTTTCCAACCTTCGAATCAAATTCAAGAAAATGTAATTGACAGTTAACGAATTTCATCCACAACAATAGATGACGTAAAAGTTGTTACGTTTACAACTACGACGCCTGGCGGCCTTTCCCCCCAGACTGAAATGTGGGTGAAAGGTCGTCTCGTGTTCTACTTTCTGTAGAAGTGACGTAATCATTGTAAATAAAAGAAAATTTCAGTATATCGTTTATTTAAAATTTTAAAATTCCTTGTTCAAATTTACACCGAAATATTAAAGCGAATTAAAATATTAGCATTTTGTAAATAAACTTACTTGACATATAATAAATTTAAATAAATTAATCTTTAAGAAACAACAAAACAATAAAAAAATGTAAAAATATTTTTATATTCATCTTCACATTTATAACATATGTTATCGTCATTGACCGATATTTAATTTTAAAAACAATTTTCACAATTGGCATGCATCAGAAAAAAAAAGCATAACTTCCCTAAAACACACTTCATTGAGAAGGTCCGCTTCACTCTGAAAAAGCCGACAGTTTTATGTCAGAAATCCAATGTGTGACCTACTTTCTCTAACGTAGTAAAACAAAGTAAGTTGCAGTACAACAATACACATAAACACAAATAAATTAGTAGCTCAATAATACATACTTTCATTTATATCCATATGTTATATCCAAAAGTCAGTTCTCCCAAATTGTCGAAAAATAAATTATTTTCAACTTTTCTTTTTGTAAAGTAGCATATTCTGAAAAACAAGTTCTATATTCAGCGTAAAATTTCCACCTTTTATCCGTTAAAAACAACGCAAAATGTATAGATCCACGTAATAAAAAATTATCGCAGTGAACTTCGAAAAAACCAGAAACACAGATACACCAGACTGCACTGTACAAAATTTTGCCACGAACTGATTCATATTTTAATGCACCTGTGAATAATTTCATCACATGACGAAAAGTTTTTGAATAAAAGCTAAAAGTTTTTAAAAATTCTTTCATAAAATCCGATGAATTTAATTAATACACAATAACTAGATCTGTTTAATAAAGATTAATAATTTTCCATTATAATTATGCAAATTAGATATAAAAAAGATCATCGCGCAAATTCTCCCGCGAACCATGGATGACTCTTACGTCATCTGGATTGAAGTTTCCTGCAAAATAGTGAAAATTTTTATATAATTATTTTACTAATCCAGCCAAATTTAAATAATATAAAATGTCTAGATCTGTTTAATAAAGATTAGTAATGTACTATCATTAATATGCAAATTAGATATGACAAAGATCACTGTGGGAAAATTCCGCCAAGATAAAAATAGCTTTCGGTCACGTGATCACCAAGAAATACGCCTTAAATTTAATGTTTGTGTACAAATTAATACATTTTAACTAATGTCATCGTTTAAAATTTAATGTTTCTGTAAAAATTAGTAAATTGTAACAAATTTCATCAAAGACAACAGAATAATTTTCAGCTCATAAAAACTCTACAATAAATGATTATTTCTTCGAAAGACGTCGATATGCACGAATAAATAATAAATATACAATAATGCTTTTATCCATTTTAAGTGGATATTGTAAAAATTAAGCTATTTAATTTGTTTGGCTTTTATAATTTAGTTTCCGAATATTTTACTGTGAAATTCCATTTAGTAAACAGAAACAAAGACAAGCTATTAATTATAAACAGGACAATAGAATAATTTTTACGTAAATTGAGTGAAAATACAGAAAAAAACAAATTATATCAAAGATGGGGACAAACAAGCTTACATCCCCAGAACAGAGCTTATAATTTGTTGTCAATTTCAGCCTGTTCCTACTTCGACTGTTTTATGTTGGTAAAAAGTTAATGTTTTAAGATGTTCTTAGTGAAGAAACATAAAAGTATCGAAATATAATATTCACACACACAAAAATATTTATGTATGTCGACATTAGAAATTTAAAATCAATTATAGAATGTCCTGGATAGAGATATCGTGTGATTGTCTGTTTCTTCTGTCTTATTTTGTTTTTCTACGTGAAAATAAGATATCTTTTATAACTATTGATAATATAAACATTTTGTTTCTTTATATATTACTTCAATTACAGCTGCAAACTTTAACACATGGAGCATGTGAGAAAGTATTATTGTATAGATTATTATATTTTTATGAATACAACTGAGACTCGTGACAATATATATTAACCTACTTTAAGTGTCAATATTTTATTTAGAATCATTTTAAACGTTATTATTACATCAAATTATGAAATGGAATGTTCCAAGTATAGGAGTAAGAGGGAGGGGAAAGAAGCCATGCGTGGGGAAAAAATGAGTTTTTATCTAAATTATAATAAAATTTACTTATATTTACGATAAATATCGATAATTTTCTTTTGGAGAAATGTATCTTGATAAAATTAATTATCTATATGAATGAAACTTTCAATAATACATTAGATACAATGACTGACGTTCCTTTCTTACCCTTTTTGTAGTATGTCTTATTATTAAACATAGTTTCCTAGATTATAATGTGTAAAAAAAAATGGAAAATTCTGTTAATTTGTAAACGCAGATACTATCACATAACAAGCATACTGTATCCTCTGTATATTTAAAGTCAGTTATTCGCGATTGAATTTTTCTAAATAAGCCTGTTTAATCCGTAATTTATTTGACAGAAAGAAATTGTTTATGGCCGTATTTTATTTATATAATGTTTTTCTCGTGATATTATTTCTAATATCGGAAAAAAATATACATTTCTAATATGGACATACATCAATATTTTTAATTCTGAATATTATATTTCGATACTTTTATCTTTCTTCACTAACAACAAAGTACTTTTATTTTAAAAAAATAACTTTTTACCAACATAAAACAGTCGAAGTAGGAACAGGCTGAAATTGACAACAAATTATAAGCTCTGTTCTGGGGATGTAAGCTTGTTTGTCCCCATCTTTGATATAATTTGTTTTTTTCTGTATTTTCACTCAATTTACGTAAAAATTATTCTATTGTCCTGTTTATAATTAATAGCTTGTCTTTGTTTCTGTTTACTAAATGGAATTTCACAGTAAAATATTCGGAAACTAAATTATAAAAGCCAAACAAATTAAATAGCTTAATTTTTACAATATCCACTTAAAATGGATAAAAGCATTATTGTATATTTATTATTTATTCGTGCATATCGACGTCTTTCGAAGAAATAATCATTTATTGTAGAGTTTTTATGAGCTGAAAATTATTCTGTTGTCTTTGATGAAATTTGTTACAATTTACTAATTTTTACAGAAACATTAAATTTTAAACGATGACATTAGTTAAAATGTATTAATTTGTACACAAACATTAAATTTAAGGCGTATTTCTTGGTGATCACGTGACCGAAAGCTATTTTTATCTTGGCGGGAATTTTCCCACAGTGATCTTTGTCATATCTAATTTGCATATTAATGATAGTACATTACTAATCTTTATTAAACAGATCTAGACATTTTATATTATTTAAATTTGGCTGGATTAGTAAAATAATTATATAAAAATTTTCACTATTTTGCAGGAAACTTCAATCCAGATGACGTAAGAGTCATCCATGGTTCGCGGGAGAATTTGCGCGATGATCTTTTTTATATCTAATTTGCATAATTATAATGGAAAATTATTAATCTTTATTAAACAGATCTAGTTATTGTGTATTAATTAAATTCATCGGATTTTATGAAAGAATTTTTAAAAACTTTTAGCTTTTATTCAAAAACTTTTCGTCATGTGATGAAATTATTCACAGGTGCATTAAAATATGAATCAGTTCGTGGCAAAATTTTGTACAGTGCAGTCTGGTGTATCTGTGTTTCTGGTTTTTTCGAAGTTCACTGCGATAATTTTTTATTACGTGGATCCATACATTTTGCGTTGTTTTTAACGGATAAAAGGTGGAAATTTTACGCTGAATATAGAACTTGTTTTTCAGAATATGCTACTTTACAAAAAGAAAAGTTGAAAATAATTTATTTTTCGACAATTTGGGAGAACTGACTTTTGGATATAACATATGGATATAAATGAAAGTATGTATTATTGAGCTACTAATTTATTTGTGTTTATGTGTATTGTTGTACTGCAACTTACTTTGTTTTACTACGTTAGAGAAAGTAGGTCACACATTGGATCGCTGACATTTATACAGAAAAATTTATACTTGAAGAATTTTGTTTTGATAATTATTGCCTAGGGTTTATGTCGAAAATATTTTTCATTTATATTTGTAATTACAGTTAATTCGAATAGTAATGGCGCTTAAATATTTATAGGATTAATTGAAGTTTTCGAATTTTGTTTGAGGAAACTGAGGAAGGCAAGAGTATCGACAGTTGTATAATGAACTGAATTTAAGTAAATTAGGTGACTTTGTATGTTTCGATGTAGTTTTTTATAATATTACGATATACGAACTTTCGATTTTGTAAATTGTATTATACTAAAAAATAAAGTTTTTCGTTATTCTCCTACTTAATGATGTATTTATAATGTTTCTGAATTAAATAATACTTATTAAATTGAAATCCAAGCTTTACAAAGTACTATGAATATTAGAGAAGACCGTTTTACTATAAACTACTACGTTTTACTACAGCTTACTGTAATGTTGATTCTACGAAAAGTAGGTCAGACAAGGACCGTTAGACTAATGACGTAGGCTGTTTACTTTTTCCGGTTGCATCGGTGCTCTCCCGATAGCGTCATTTACAGAAGTCACACCTACTTTTTTCTGACGCGAGCCAATTAGGAATATTAATTTTTTTAACCAATCAGATGACGGCGGGAAATTTAAATTCGATTTATGTCGATAGATGGCCGTCTAAAATTTCATATTTATTTTAATTTTCTCTCTTTTATTGTAATTTCTCGAGAACTAAAGGATATTCCAAAACAAAGTTGGAGAACCCAACTACTCGTGAAAATTCTACGACTTCACGAAATGGTCCAGGTATTTTATAAGAATTTTTAAGTTTATAGACGACGTAAAGTAACGAAAACTACCAATGTATGTGAACTTCTGGAAAATTCTAATATATTTTAAAGAAATTTCATGATGGAAGTATATTGTTTGAGAGTCCTTTTATTATATAATTCTTAATACTTATCACCATAACACTTTGTATATTTTATAAAAGTATTAACGTGTAAAAACTGAAAACACACAACACATACAACTGTACTTCAGCTTAATTCAGACGAATTATATGTGAATGTAATTATATATAAATTAAATTTAATGTTAATTAGAATTTATAATACGTACCTTGATTCAGAAAAACTATAATTGAAATTTCGGAATAATGACACAAACGGAACAGTATTTATTGCTGACCGTTATCTTCTATTGGACTGAACATTTTTAACGTCAATGCGACATAAATTCATATTGTTTACTACAGTCGTAGTTATAGAAACCAAATAGACTTTCAAATTACTTTTTTGTTCAGATTCATAAGAGTAGCTTTTTAAATTTAAACGATCGATAATATAGGAATTTAGCCAAAATGTCACTGTTTAATTCAGATAACATCTGTTTGATATTTATAATTTTTTTTTTAATTTCAAGTTTAATATATACAGGACCGCCGTAAGCTGGCGTACAAGGCGTGCACCGCACGCGGGCAGCACGTCCAGAGGGCGGCAAATTGTTATTGCTGGCAAGCTCAGCGTAGGTAGTCGTAGTTAAACAGGGGCGGCATAATCGGTATTGCACACGGGCGCTCAAACAGCTAGCGGCGTGGCTGAATATATACAATACATATAATTGATCATTGACATATTGTGACTTAACCGTTAGCGCAACGGGCATACTACCGACAGATCGGCTCATTTTCTTCAGAGGGAAGCCAACGGAATAACTTTTTCGTGGTTTTCTGGATTTTGTGATTGTTTGGTGCACTGAGAATCTATCTAAATATTGTGAACTGTGCTTATGTGTCAACTGTGAAATATTGTAACAGATTTAGTAACTTTATTTTACAGTTGACACATAAACACAGTTCACAATATTAGGTAGATCCTCAGTGCACTAAAAAATCACAAAATCCGGTAAACCACGAGAAAGCTATTTTGTTGGCTTAGGAGAGTTGTCGAAAATGCATTTGGCATTCTTTTATCTGTTTGGCGAGTCTTCTCTACAGTGATTTTATTATCCTAACATGTTGTGTTCTTCACATCATGTTACGGGACAGAAAAATAAAATCGTATTTTACAGCTGCTACCAGTGACAATCTTGGAGAACGTCATCGTCAACAGCTTACACCCTTGGAAAGCAGTGGTAATTTGAATCCATCAACAGCAGTGGCAAAAGCAATCCGTGATGAATTCAAAACATATTTTAATACTGTAGGCCAAGTAGAATGGCAATGAGATGAAATTTGTTTATAAAATTATTAAATAATAAACGTGAAATGTAAAAGTATTTTAAAAGTTTGGAATTATTATAATTATGTCATTATAAATGATAGACTATTTTGAGTTAAGAAATACAACTTTGATACAATAATTGAAAGATTTTTATTAACTAATTATTATTCATAATATTTTTTTTTTCCACAATAAGCGAAAATATCTTCATCTGCAAATCTAAGGCATTTTTCTGAGAAGGTGTTCTTACTTTGGCAGCTATAAGACTGCCAAATTCATCAAACACATTCTTTCTCGGTTCATTACAGAGAGCCTGAAAAAATATTTAATAAACAATCTTAAATGAAAAGGCAGATCACGTTTTCAGTCTTATATTATTTAACAATCTTCTTTGTATTTGTGTAATATTTATAGTA
Organism: Centruroides vittatus; assembly: GCF_030686945.1. Taxonomy (NCBI): domain Eukaryota; kingdom Metazoa; phylum Arthropoda; class Arachnida; order Scorpiones; family Buthidae; genus Centruroides; species Centruroides vittatus. The sequence goes on along the minus strand of NW_027122450.1, from coordinate 160,147 downwards.
TCAGTTACTAAAGTGAACACTTACTCAATAATTTTGAGTTTTTAGTTGTTCACTCTGAGCTGTAAACTATAAATAAATAAATTATACATTTTGAAATAACTTACATTCATTGCAGATTCGTAAAAATTTTCTTTTTCTTTTCCTGCCATCTTTTTTTTCTTCTTTGGTGGCTGTGCATCAAACGTACAGTACATGGTGGCAATGAAATACTTTCATTAAACATTTCATTATCATCATGTTTGTACATCTACTATATTTGTTTCTTCTGCCTCATCAGACGTGCAGCCAGAAGTGGATTGTTGTGTTTGATTTAACTATAAATAGAAATAGGCTATATTTCATTAACGTTTATCTACTTTAATATATAAAATATATATAACTTATATAATTACATCGTATGACGACAGCGGTGATATCGTTTTCTTGTACGAATTTAAAAGAAAACTCAGGGACGACCAATGTTTTCTCGTTGGTTTATATACCTCGTGTTCACCACGTCCACTTCGCCTGCTGTCGTCTACTTTTGATTTTAATTTTCAGAAACGTCGTTCGAAGATGGTGGAATTTTTACTTGGTTCTTTAGCTATATTTAATACAATATTGTCGTTACCAAACTGAAAACAATCAACATTTTATATCCAGAAATCTAACAATGGTACTTACGATCAATGCCGAGACTTTCACTTATCCACGCCATGCCTGCGTTCTTTTATCTTTTCTTCGATAAAATAAAGAATTAAAGTCCCACAGGCATTCGTGAGACTGGATAAGTTCGGTCAACCTGGATTCTATACACGTGTCATTCATGTTCTTGTAATCCGCCATGATAATGAACTACAGTATTCTCAATGTTGTCATCGTATGACGTGGCTCAAAGGCGTTCGATGATTGGATGCGCGTTTGTAACCGTCGCCAGTAGAACAAACTTTTTGCTTCTAGTTGCGGTTGCAGTTGCGCCTGCTTTCGAGGGGAATTTCTAGTTAACGGGAACAGCCGTCGCGGTCGGAGTCGCATGCGCGGCTGGAAGTCGCATGGTGTGACCAAGGCTTAACGGGACAGGGACTAGCGTGACCTTGACGGGAGGTGCGTCGGACTACTGAGCCTGTCGGATTATAAAAGCCTCGGATCATCAAGGGTCAGCTTGTACTGCACAACAATTACGAAACTTCAACTAGGTAAGTGATATTATCTATATTTTCATACTATACATTAGAAAGTAATTTTAATAATTTTAGTATTTTAAACTAAATTTATTAATGTTAATAAGTTTTTATTTTCTAGTAAATTTGTTGATTTATACAATGAAGATGAACCAAGATATGACTACGAAATTGACGTTTGTGCTGTTGTTTCTTGCAAACAATTTGTTTACTCGTAAAATTTTTGGTAATAAGTTATACATTTTTTACACTAGAAATAGAAAAATGCTTAAATTGCAGCTTATAACAAACAATTTTGAAATACAGTAGAGCATCGATTATCTGACTTAATTGGGGACTGGGGTTGGTCGGATAACTGAAAAGTCAGAAAACCGAAAAGTATGAAAAAATACATTATTAGTATAGTGTATTAAGCCTGGCTTAAATACAAGCCTCACTTTCACGATCGAGCCAGTGCTGCCAGCTAAAACATGCAAAAATTTAACAAAAATAATATTAAAGTAGCCAAGACATAACCAAATATTGTAGCGCCACATTACTAGCGGACATTTGAATTTGCCAACTAGAACACGGTCGGTTAATCGGCGGTCGGATAATCGATGCTCTACTGTATATTGAGCTGTATTTTAGACATGGAAACTTTTCAATCCGTATAAAAGTTTGTCTAATATCAATTTCAAATCTTGCAATTAATTTTTATTTATTTGGAAAAAAAAACATTCAAAAACTTCAATGTCGAATGATATCAAAACATTCAGATAAAATTTGTAATAAAGTAATTTTATAGACTTATTTCGTTCTTTGGTGGTAATATAATTAATAATAACTTACTGTTAATACTGGAGCTATTACTCTGAATTTGGATTGAGAAGAAAGGCGAATTTGCGAGTTTCGGATAGAATACGATTCATCATCGAAAAACTGTTATATGTTTGGTACTAATAAATTGTTTTAATTTATTGTAATTTATTGGTTTTATATTATGTGAAAGGTTCAGTGTATATGTTACCAGCAAAACCCCTATTACGCCAAACTAGTTTAGAATTATTATTCAAGTATATTAATGGTTAAAATAAAATTAAAAGGCCTTCAATTAGATGAACAATATTTATTCGATCATAGTCTACTTAATAAGTATGGTAATTTATTAGAATAGGTTAGTGTGAATGTATGTTTCTTTAATTCGAATACACAAATCCGGGTTAAAGAGAAATACATTCACATTACGTATATACAGCTACCACATCTGACATTGAGAAGGAAAGGTTAGGTTAGGTTAGAACGCGAGTCCCCACTGTTCCCTGTCTTCTGATTGCTGGACTCGAAGACGAGCCGCCGCTTTCGATACGTAGGGTAACATTAACCCCGTTTTCTATAATTAAGTAGACTATGTTTGAATAAATATTGTTCATTTAATTGATTGCCTTTTAATTTTATTTTAACCATTAATAAACTTGAATAATAATTTTAAACTAGTTTTGCCTGACACGCTTACGCCAAACTAGTTTGGCCTAGGGAAAACTAGTTTGGCGTAAAATCGGGTTTTGCCGGTAACATATATAAACGGAAATATTGTGTCCGAAATGCAGTTTACTAAAATTTGATTGTATTTAAAGTAATAAACATAAAAACGTTATTCAATGAAGAATCGTATTTTAACCGAAACTGGTAAATTCGTCTTTCTTTTCCTCCCGAATTTAGATAGATAGCTCCACTACAAATGTACTGTACGTAGCACATGTGAATCGATATATATGCGTTTATGTCTCGACATCTGTTGTATTGGTTGATGCATAAGTCTATAGAAAATGAAAGCGTTTTGAAGATGGGTTAGTTACTTGATATATTACACAAAGCAATACTGTACTGAGACAGTCTGACAGACGAGTTTGCTTTACGAAAAGACTCTACGTGATAAATCGACGCGGATTTAAGTATTAGACACGGGAAGAAAATCTGGAAAACGTTACTAGGTCAGCCTATTGTTCAGGCGCAAACTCGCAACCAACTACTGGTGTGCTGTACTACTGGTGTGCTGTACTACTGTAATAAATTCGTTCATCGATCAGCACATTCCGAACAAAACACTTTTTATTTGTCCATGCAAATAACGTTGAACGTGTTTTCCTGCATTCATGATGAGTATAGAAAAAAATCTATGTACAGTACTTTTACATAATTTTGAAAAGTTAACACATTTAGCTATCATGTGATATGCATGCAGAGACTGATCTCCTTCGCAATATATGCAAACATCTCTGCACTAATTTTCATGACAAGAAAATGGATAGACTCCCAATATTGTACTAATATTAATTAATACAATAGTAAATTCACACTAAATCTAAATGTCTAATGAATTATAGTTTAATAATTATAGTAGTATTTATTATACTGTAATAATTACCTATATAGATAGACTAAAATACAGTACAATATCAAGTAAGTAAATTACTTTAAGTTTATTTATTTTCAGAGAGCAGACACTGTTTCGTTTCCACTTTTTTAAACAAAAGAACGATACAGACAACTTTTTTACTTTTCTTCTCCTGTCGATTTCTGTAGTATCAAATTTGTTGTTAAAAAGTCGATTCCAACAAACAACCGGTTCTCTGATATTGAAACATTTTCTTATAAAATAAGTGTGGAATTTACTGCATATTAAAATAAATTGCAAGATATATAAAATACACAAATATTTTTCAATAGATATGGATTTTAATTATTATTAGTATAGTCATATCTGTGTATTTAAGGAAGTCCAAAAGAGTACATCTCTTTTTACCGGAAGAACTGAACATTCGAAAAAGCAAAATATTTTGGTGGTTTATTTTTGGCATTCTTTGTAATGAAGGTAGGCAGGAAAGTTACTTTATTTCTACAAAAATGTAGATGAAAGCATTTCTAATAAATATAAATATATGCAGTTAGCATTAAATGAAGACATGAATCCTTTAAATTAACATGTTACTATCTCTTCTCTTGCCAATCCGTCTGCCAAAACTGATTAGACACAATAAAAGATTGAATACTAAATTGTTTACGTACGATCAACTAAAATAATTTAGAGCTGCATTAAAGAAATCAAAATTATTTTATCATACTTTTAATATTCGTAAAGTAATTAAATCAGTAATACTTATAAGTACAACGTAATATAATTAGAGAGGTCGCGGCCGACATTTTCATCGCGTATACGTAAACGTCGGACGTTCAGCGCCGCCTTCCTGTAAGCCTAGAAGTTTGGAACGTCAGTGGAATCATGCTCGACGTTTCAGATGTCATTGTCAAACTTCTAGGCTTACAGGAAAGCAGCGCTGAACGACCGACGTTCACGTTTTTTGCGATGAAAACGTCGGCCGCAACCCCTCCATTATTAAAACATCTGTAGCTTCATTATATGATTAATTTTGTGTATCGCTCTAATTAATTAGTTTCGTTGTACTGTGTCAATGACGTAAACGGAATGCAAAAAGGTATAAACAGAAGGAAGAATTAAGTTACGGTTAATTTATTAAGTTCATAAGAACTGTTTAGTAAGTTTTACAAATACAGTAGACCCCCTATAACACGGTAGATACGTTCCGTGTTATATGAATCCGTGTAGTACGAGACACTTAATATAGTTCTGATGACTGACAATGTCATACTGTTTCTGCAGCCCTTTATAAAGCAATTTTTTATTTCCACTCTGATAAAACGAAAATAAATTGTATGTAAATTAAATGAGCGGTAATACTTTCGAAATAACGGGCTCGTTATATCTTTACTTTTGATTGGATAATAGAACGTCATGTGGTCACTATGGAAAGCTTTTTTAAAAGTTTGTTATGGACGTGACACGATGAGGTTATCTTTTTTCTAAAACCCAAATTCAGTTTCGGTTGTGGATTCTGGTGCAAAATAATCTCTGTCAGACCTTATCTGTCTGTGAAAAATGTAACGATATCTAACGAAAAGTATCGGCACGGTATCAGTATTTCCTTAGTCATGTTGAAACAGTAAAACGTATAAAACACCGCGGAACTCAGTTTCGTTTTCCTAGAAAATACCTAGTATTTCTTCTTGTCTTGATGTCATAAGCCCTTTTGATTGTAACCGAAATTAATAAGCTAACTGTTTAATGTGTACCTAACTTTGAGGCTAGAAGCTTATTTAGTATTGTATACATAGTTGTACGCAATAGTCGGCTCTTCACCTTCAGCTTTGTACCTCTTTCACGAAGAACGGCGTGTATACGTGTGTCTCGAAATCGTTTTCTGCCTCGTACCACTGTTTGAACTGTCTGTCTGTAATCGTCTTTTTCGGCAAAAAGAGAAGCCGTAGGTTCAGTATTCTACGATAAACATGAAGATATGAAAATGACATAGGGTAACATAAATAAAGTAACAAACATTAGGCCCATTTAAAACACATTATTCTAGTCATTTACATTCTAAATTCATACTTTCTACTCGCGTCGTATTTACAATATCTATCAGCCACTACTTTCTATTTAAAACTAGGCCTAGTCTGTATTCTAAACACTTCAAAAAAATAGTACCTGGTCAATCGTTGCTCTTCGATTGAAGATATTATTAAGGTTGGTCAGGCACTACTCAAATTGGCCATGGACTCGGCTTTGAACCGCATGGCTCTTGAATTCTCTTCCTGTAGATGCTTTTCGCTGTCTGAAGTACTCGCAGCATCATCAGATAACTCGTCATCGTCACAGTCGCTTTCGGGGCGGTAATTATCGTCCACGTCACTAGAATCACCCCGGCGTATTTTCTTTTTGTAGCCATTTTGCAAAAGCTGACGAGATTAGTTATCAAGCACACGCAAAGGAGTTACTTATATCAAAGAAAAACTGAAGGGTAGATATAACTTGTTTTAAAAAACGAACGTTGTCCTGTGGCATTTAGAGAAAGGGACACAAGTTCTGAAATACTTCTAGTGCATGCCTTTCAGGTATTCGTCAATTTTCGAATTAACTGGTTTCAGGAAAAAGCTCTTCAATTCTTGTACGGTGTCGTAAGTCAAATCGTCTCATAATTTGGTATAACAGAAAAGTAACATAAAAATAAAAAATTCTAACCTAGAAACACAAGATATGCGAATAGTTTATCGACAGCATGAAGGTTCTTTGTTATTTCTAGGTTACAGTTTTTACTTTTTGTTATTTTTTTGTTACAATAATTAAAAACAGATGTTCCGTTTACTTTCATATATTTAAAAACTGATGTTTCAATATTATATATGTATTGTATATTATTACGTATCATAAAATGCAATAAATGTAGAACGTTCCATAATAAATGAAACCAGATATGAAATATATGTCATCCGAGGGTGGTCTCTGCATTAAATTGAGAGGTTAACGTTTAAATAAATAAAATGCGCCAATAAATAAATAAGCCAAAGGCGTTTAGTGATGATTTTAGAAGTGCATATCGTTCTGAAAATTTAATGTGGCTCTATCCAATAAATTAATTGTTTTAATTAATAATGTAGTTATGACTAAGAGATTCGCTGAAGAATTCTGTCTTTCTTTTATTTGTTTTTTCGTCAAAATTTATTTGTTGTTAATTAAAAAATATACACCAGTTTTGAAGATATATATTATTTTAGTGTCTGCTTTATTTCACAATTAAGTGATGATTTAAAAGATTAGTCTGTCCACACACCCGCTTAACTCAGTATGATATCTTTTATACATTTGTCTGCCAATACGCGTTTCCACCCCTCTTCTGTTGACGAAAATACAACAGATATGTACAGTATTATCTAATTTCATTAAATTTCTTTATATATACCATGATGAACAGCTTACGCAATGATTTGCTTTTGTTTTTTTTACATTAAAACTCATCTTCAGTTTGACAATATCCTGCGAATTATTTTCCGCATACATTTCCGCAGACATACATGATTATTATTTATTATTCAATATATTTTTTCTATTCGTATTTTTACAACACACTTTTATCTGAATAACTTATAACTTAGAAGAGGTTTCACTCCTGCATCGTTGTCCGTCTTTCGTACCACCGTTACAATACATAAGAATCACAAAACACTCCTCCATCGTTTAGGTGTTACATGGTGTAAAAAGGCGAAATAAGAAACAACTGGATTTCTAAGGATAATAATAAGAGTATAGTGAACAATATGGATAAAACTAACCGCTAGAAAAACGATAAAAGCGTGGAGAAATTGATTGACTAAAAGGTAATTATCTTCACGCGAACGTCATTGTGACTCTCTCTTGTGCAAACTTGTGAACAGGTAAAGCAAAAATTCTCTGGAGAATTTGTAACATATTACACATACGCAATGGACAATCCGGGATTCTCATATTTGTCATAGGAGTACGTCAGAATTTTAATAGCCACTGATATATATTAATTAAAATAATGTTCCAACTCATCAATACATTGTAGACGAGTGAACTAATGCACTGCTTATAAAGTAAACGAAGTGAGAAAACCAGTGATATCGCCCTGTAAAGATATAAACGTATACTCTTATTTTATTTTTCTAGAAAAAGGGTGTGAAAAGACGTCGAACCGAAAAAACAAACAACCAAGGTATATTACGCTTTCTTTTTTTGGATACTTTATGTCGATATTGGTGTTGTATTAATATTAGACAATAAAGAAAATAACGTTGTAAACCTGCTAAAAAGGGGTCTTCAGGTCATAAACACACAAACAGGTAAAAATAAATATATTTTGTTTTGAGTTTGACTAAGTTCTCCTCTATTTGCTAATCAGACACTACACCAGTATGATAAGTCCTACTAAAAACTAGAATCCAAATAGACAGCACAAATACAGAAATGTAAAACGGTAAGGGCGTAGAAGAAAAAAAGGATTAACATAACTTTAATTTTACAAGTTTTAAATTAGAAACGTACATTTATGTTTACAGTTTATGATATAAAAATAAGATCTTTAACAAACGATCCCAATCACCTACTAAAAAACAGATTTTACACGAAATTTACAGTAAAACAAAATAATCTAAGCCTTTCGTTTTATATAAATTAGAATTGTTTTCTTCATTACTCTAACTCTGGAAAATGCTTATATATTCCAATTTCAATACTTATACAAAAATAAAATGTCATACCATTTGTTTTTGACGTCATTACAGAAGATTTTAAAACTATTTTATATTATTCGATACAAAGGCTCACTAATGGATACAAAATATTATTTGTGTAACGAAACTGATACTGCGCGTAAAATGTAACCAATCGAGATGGAGCTGTCCCACAACAAATTGTATAAAAGGGGAAAAAATAGTAGATTTCAACAAGAGAATTTCTCGAAGAACAATCGATTAAGACCATGCGAATAGTCATCCTGTTTGGCTGTTTTTTGGCAACAGGTAAGTTATAAATTATTTAATTTTTATGTTATAAATTCCAACAAAATTCATAACGAGAGGATATTATGGGAATCGGTCTTTTATTTTTCTGTTTTTAGGCACGAATATAATTTCGTACGAGAATTACGAAATTACACTCGTGTTCGAAGAGTGCTTATTAGTTTCTTATATTTTTATGTCTTCTGTGTTAAGTTATAGTTTTAAACTGTGATCAGTTTTCAATATACTGTGTTTTTTTTGTGTGACAGCAAACACTCGTTCTGATCTTCGAATGAGCAGTGCCCTAATCGTTTGTTCATACAAGGATATTAGTTTCGTTTCCAGTATCTTTTTCTTTCTAAGAATGTATTTTGAAAATTCAGCCCTTAGTAGTTGTCAGCTTTATGAGATCAGTTATGTGTATTTAGCATAATTAAAACCTATTGCATTGCTTCTGTCTTTAAATATCTGTTTGCTTAATATATCGACACTTTTTGAATTTTAGACATAATTTCTTTCATTTTTCGTACTTTTGTCTTTTTAAATGCTGGAATGTTTCATTTAACTCTTATTCTACGTCGATCACCTCTGAAACTTTTATCAATTTACAACTATAAATAAGAATTATTAATATGATAGTCAAAATCTGTTAGTTTGTTTGTAACTTTCTTTCTTCACATACTTTATAACACGACGTATTATTTATTATCATTGTTATTATCAATATCAATAGCAATATTCTTATATTATTTATTAATGTTTTTGACTTTATATTATTAATATGAAATGTCGAAGTCAAGATGGCCTTGCTTCATAACACTTGACATCGCCTTTTATTAAAATTTTCTTTTTTTCATTTAAAAACTAGAATAATATCAAGATGGACATTACTCAGAAAACAAAACAAAAAAAAAACTCCTGTCAGTATTGTCGAATCCAGATGAAAGTTTGATTATATTCTTATGTTAGGACAGAAAGCAAAGGCTGCTTAATATCATGGAACGAATTATGTTCGTTAACCGATCATCAACTGTATATTATCCTGTAAAAATTATGTTCGGAGAGACAGGATAAGCTATTTAACTTGTAAAAACATCAGTGAATTTTCTTGAACGTCTTCAAATCCCAACTCTTCTTTGTTTTTCAATCTCTGTTTCCTCGCAGGTGGACTGTTATCTTTAACAGACAAATTTCTAATAATTAGTAAATAATAATACTTAACTATAACAATATTTTATTTGATAACATGCACAATTTTATAACATTATGAAGACTTTTTCTCAGTAAATAGAAAAAAAAAATGAAGTCATTTTAATTTATATATTCTTCACAATTAAATGATTTCATATATTAAAAGTAGCCTATATTAATGTACCACTTTGTAGATCGCCATTCTTTTTTGATTTTCAAACATATTTTAAAAATTTAACTCAGGTTTCTCGTTCCTTTTTTTCAAATTTAGTAATATCTGACAATTGTGTAGTTAATTCATCTGATTTGTTTAGTTCTTGCAGCTCGGAAAAATGGACACATTATCGTGGACAGAGAACCCATTAAATGTCGTGTATAGGAAGAAAAAGACGCTAAATTAAACACAGAATTCTGTGTTTTGAAATGCCGTGAACGTGGAGCTGCAGATGGATATTGCTGTTTCGGAGGCTGCTTTTGCCAAGATGTTCCAGATGAACAAATAGTGGACGATAGTCCATTTCGGAACAGAATTTGTAATTATCTCACAGAATTTTCCAGAAAATGAATAAGGAACGATATCAACACTCTCAAAACATTCGAGACGAAACGAGAAGATTGACTCCTCACATTACAATTTGTTATTGAATAAATGAATATTAAAAGATATGAACACGAAATAATTTAATTTATTTCGCGTTGACATTTGTGTACAGAAGCGAAATAATACTTAACAAATAATACGATTTACCCAATTTCTCAAATATTTTATCCATTTATAATAGTTTCGTATCGTTTACATCGACATTTGAATCTCCTTGTAATATTGTATTGAGACTACTACCAGTTACACCAAACATAAGGTATGCAGTACGAAGCTGAAATTAGGAAATCATTTCGAGAACTAACATTTCTCGCGAATAATTACAAAGAAAATACTTCAAATATCTGTAGCATTAATATATTATATAAAGTTAATTAAATTTCATATCAACATTCTTAAAATTTACTTGTCATTAAAGAAACTGAAAAATTCGTAAAAATAAAACATTTACACGATTTGAAGTGAAAAATACAATACAAGTTTTATTATTTTAGCATACTTGTTATGTTTATCGTGGAAAGTCGAGCAGATCAATCCAGGAGAATGAGGCGTCCGGACTTCCTGTCTATCAGTATACTTTCCTCGCGGTCCCAAAAAATAAGTATGAAAAATTTCGTACAGATTGTGCAAATAAACCAAGAACAGAAAGACACAAACATTCTGCCTACAGTGATAGAAAAAAGGTCTCATATGGAGATTTGCAAAAACCCCAGAGGGTCAAATTTGACACGACTCCGATATTTTCCTTCTTCCGTGTCCATAACAGTCAGAAAATCAAAACGGACATTATTTTATGAATATTTTATTTCTAAATCATTCGGTTTGTTTTAATTAATGAAGTAAAAGTAATCGCAAAACGTAGTCATGTGATAGTCGACTGAACAATAATATATTAAAATTATTTTAAAAATGGGCTCTTGTTTTCATAAAAATTTAAGATTTTGAAATAACACCTTCAAAAATGTCAGAAGAGAGCTGATCGGTACTCGACAGAGATATTAAGCATATGCACACTTCATCTAGATTGTTCGGAAGCATAGGGTCCTAGTCTCTTATGTTATAAATATAGGTGCAACAGGATGACAGAAAGTCCAAAATGATTTAACAAATACGAGTAAATTTATTCGAAATTTAAGATGTCCATAGTATTTGTCGTGTACTCTAAAATTTACACTAGTTCAATTTCGATCGTTTGTTCTAGGTGACACATTAAAAAAATGTGGCCCCTTTGAAAGGACGTAAATCCAGAGAAGGATATAATCGGTTTTTTATTAAGTGTTGGGGGAAAAAATATAAAAGTTTCTTCACATGAGTTTATGCGTTAATTTTTTTTAATAAAACGAACGTGAAAAATTTTATAGCCTAGAAAAAGTTCACTAAATCAGGGCTCTCACGATAATATAACTTCTTTCTGAATCTAGTTTCTGTTCTTAACTAACATAGCTCATTTAAATCCTAAGCAATACTGACTGATTTCAACTTTGGCCTCAAGATTTTAGCCTATTAGCATAAGTTTTTAGTCGCCTTATTAGTCATCTTGCCTTTGTCTCGGATCAGAAAATACGAGCCGCTGCGAGTTCCAGCCTTCTTCATAATAAGAATAGGAACAGAAAGAAAAAGTTCTTTGTAAATATGTAAATTATTGTAAGCTCTTCCCCAGTAAAAGGTATTAAGAATCTACGTAGTTCATCATTTTTTGGATTTAGTTACTTCGAAGTACATTATTTAGTTAATATAACTGGAGTTGTTATATACTTGATCTTACTGACTTATTATAATATATTGTATGCATTGTATCTGAATAAGTAGTTAGTATAGTTATTAATGTATTTATCTGCTTCCCATCTCACGAATTGACTCAAACTACTCTTCGAGTGGGAGTAGTCACCACTATAATTGAAGATAGAGTGAAGGGAGTTAGGACGCGAGCATTGTTTATCCTAACTGGTGTCAGGACTGACTGAAGACAAAGATTTTACAATCTTCCAGGCTTCCTTTTAACTTTTCAATTATAGTCATTCTGTATAGTGAGCGAGGTCTCACGTTTCCCGTTGTCACACTAGTCAATAGTCAGTTAGCAATCGCAGGTTATTTTTCAATTCAAGTGTAGTTAGTCTAAAATTATCTTTTCGAATGGGCAAGAACAGATTTTTCAAGGCAATCCTGACTGCACTTGGAAGTGAAAAAAAGGGGGATGAAATGGAAATTATGCTGCTGTAATTGTTACTCTGCCAGATCCAAAACTAAAGTGGAAGACAATATTGCCTTCTGACAGTACTGGTTTCCAACCATTTCCAATTGTGAGACCATTGAAAATTGTTATACGTGATTCTTTGAATACGATCTATACATCATATTTGTTCTTGTCGTGCTGTTACGGGATACCTTAAAGAGATTAAACCATTTAGGAATAACTTCAATAAACTAAGCTGTAGTTACAACATTTCTACTCCAACCAAACTTATCAATCACGTATCACAATGCAGAACTAGTATTACGATTAAATAATTTCAAGGCAACATTAACTGTCATTTTCTGAAAATGAGATGTACTAAGTTGCTGTAAAGTAAGTTGAGGTGCTATCTTCAACTCACAATCACTTTGATAGTTAGCTAAATTAATGACACGATGCAGCTCCACGACATTCCTTGGCAGATTATATTTATAAACAGTTTCAACTGATAAAATATTCAAATTATTTAACAGGGCAGCCCAGATATTTTAAAAAACGTCGCGTATCATCTATGAAGTACATAGATCTAAATGAATCATAATCCGTAGCAATATTTTGCATTATTATTTAAGTTGTCACTTTAAGCCCACCATTGACCAAGTGGGTAAAATCACGGAGTACTGATAGTTTGGTCATGGATTTGTACTTAACCAACTTGCTAGGCACGTGGAGTTTTTCTGGTTTGTTCACGTTAATATAACACGTATGTAAAAATTAGTTTCCCATAATGCCCACAAAACTCCTCCGGTAAGGAATCTTCACTTAGCAGATTGCCCATATGTCGCGTTGCTATATACAAATAAATTAAACATTACAGAAGTATGCTGGATAAAAAGTCTTTAAGCTCGCAACCATTTGTTTCTTTGTATTGCAGTGAAAGATCAGCACTGAAAGACAATCTGTTACTTTCTGCAAAAGAATACTTTTCTTTCTTCTCTCTCTTACACCATTTGAAAAAATAACATAATAATAACATACTTCATAAGTTCCCTTGAACAATCTTTCAGTCATTTAAGTATATTTTAATTAATTCGTATAGATATTACAGTATATTTGCTAGTCAAATACGAGGTTAATTTCAAAAGTAAAGTGTTTTATTTTTTTGTAGTACAAAGAAACTTTTATTTTCAATAATGTTCACATCACTTTAAATCTTGAACATTTGTCTATTTTTCTACATAATCACCATCTCGGTCGATGCATTCTTGTAGGCGCTGTGGCAATTTTTGTATGCCTATGTAATTCCAGCTCGCCGCCATGTCTGGGACCCATCTAGCGCACACTTTTCGATACTGCAACTTTTTTGTTAAAATTATATGAATGATTCTTCGAGAAACCCCAAGAACCAAAATGCAGAGATCATTCAGATTGATTCGCGAATCTTCACGCATGATTTGCTCAAGCATCGCGATTGTCTCGTCGGAAAATGACGGTCTCCCGCTTCTTTCTTCGTTGTGAATTTCAGTACGTTCAGCTGCAAACTTTTTTCACTACTTCAGGACGCTTTTGACAAATATTCACGACTCGCCATACACTTTTATCAATTGGTGATAAATTTCAATCGGTTTAACACGAGATGGCGGCGAGCTGGTATGACATGGGCATACAAAAATTGCCACAGCGCCTACAAAAATGCATCGACAGAAACGTCGATTATCTAGAAAGATAGATAAATGTTCAAGCTTTAAAATGTTATGAACATTACTGAAAAAAGTTTCTTTGTATTTTTTAAAAAATAAAAAACCTTACTCTTAGGATTACCCTGGTATTTATGATGAAATTTCTTAAAGGTTATATCTTTCAATGCCACTTCAAAACAATTGTTAAATTTTTGTGAATGTTTAATTAATCTGATATTTATGACCAAGAGCATTCAAACTACAAAAGCAAAAAGAATAAACTATGTGATACTAGTTTAGATATCAGCATATGTTATTTTTGTAGATAGTGTGAAAATTCAGAGTAGAGAACACTTTTATTTTAATCAGTTAAAAATTTATTCAATTCATCAACAAATTAAAGCGACATTTTAACGTCGAAATATGACAAGTTTTTTGTCACTTTGCGTAAGAAAAAGAAAGAAAACTTACTTTGGGAAAAATGTTATAACACATTTCTGTCGAACGTCTGTTTATTTGCGTTAAAAACATATCCCTTCAGATGTTACGAATACTAAAAGCCGATTAGATAAGAATTTAGAATAAAAGACAGAGAAGTCAAGGGCAATCACCGATAATAAGAACCTGCTATAATAGAAGACAGATGACCATATAGAAGCCATGCAATAAAAAAAGCAGATGAACCAGGAACGACCCTGCCATATAGAAGTGTGGACCCGGGCATAAGAAGCCAACGAACTCTTTTCAATACAGAAATCCAACCCTCTCCGAAAGTAACTCCATGCATCAAGAAGATATCGAGTGACCGGAAGTATTATTATTTGAATCAATTGTAAACTCTCTCATCTACAGGTGTATGTAGCTTAGCTACTCAATAATTTAGTTCATTCCGTTTTGTCGTTTCGTACCAAATATATATAATTATTAAATTCTTTGTGATTTGTTATCTAACCTCTCTGATCCTTTGACTTTTACTGGCCTACGATCGCGACTTTACCACTCGACAATTATACAGCCCTACTTTTAGTCACCTGGTGGATGAAATTGGTGCTGCTGGTAAAAATTCCGGCCTTCCTATAACTAATGAAGTTCTTAATCAGGTGGAATAGGTTCTTAGGGCAGTGGTGAATTTGAAGCTCACAGAGAATAGCCGGCCACCAGGTTGTAATACGTTCTACGGACTTCAATAGATGCCAGTAGCGTGTGCCTACCATCTTCTTTAGCACGCCTGATATTGTCAGTAATATTACGTAAGGCAGTGATGGTGGAATTCCCCGGCGTAAAGCCGTGTTGGCAGGGGATAAGGGCGTTCTTTCTCCCGAGGAAAGTGAGGATCTTGGTGATGACAGGCTGGTCATCACCAGGATCGGAAGCAGACTAATAGGCCTATAGTCACTCGCAGATTGGGGAAAATCATTCGGATGTTTCTTGATGAATTTAATCGATGCGATTTTCCATTTTTTCGGGAAGTATCCTAAGGTAAGGTAGCGGTTATAAAAAGCGACGAAGGTTGCAGGTATGGCGGAAAAGGCCTCTTTGACTATCCTCCCAAAGATTTAATCAAATCCAGGCGCCTTCCTGTTGTTGATCAGATTGATGGCACGGTTTGTCCCTAGAAGTAAACAGGCAGTAGTCAGTTGGATTGAAATGCTGATAAGTGTTGGTACGAGTTTCACGTTGAGTTTCAGTATCTTTGTCAGGATTGTCCAGAGGAAAATGACAGCCATCGGTGACAGCGGGAGCGAGTCCTAACGACTCGACAGAACAAAAGAGTTACGAGTAACACCCTCGGACCCCATATTCTCACAATAGTGTAGTCGTGGTTACAGAGTATGTTGGTACTCCGAAAACTTACAGCCCGCCAGTTCATTAGTAAAACTGTACGCGGCTCGCTGGTAGACTCCGAAGTACACTTGGACTTGCATCCTAAAAACATTGCTCCTCACCGATTTATTGAAGGCTATAATTTAACACTACACAAAGTATCGGATGTGAAAGTTGTCTTTAAAATAACGGCCATAATGTTCGTAAAGTGATTTCTAATCAATTAAAGTTTCATTTTCTTCAGGACAATCATGTTCTCCTACTTAAAGAATTATATCAAAAAAAAAAAAAAAACTAGAAAATATAAAACATACGATTCTCAAGTATTAAATACTGTAAATATGAAAACAAGAGATAATAGTTATCTATGAAAAGTATATTTTCAGTTATACCTATATAAAATAACCGGAAATAAAGAAAATATCGAATATCGCGATTAAATTAAACTTAAATTTTTCACCTTTTCAAACAACAAACGAGTGTTGGAACATTCGTATTTGTGTCATAAACAAGCATTTTCACCATACAATACCACTTGTATTCTGACAAACATAATACATTATACACAAAACGATAATCCTAACTAATTTCTATTGTTCTTTGAAGAATGGACTAATAAATATGTATTAAATAATATTTTACGATTTTAAACATATTTTCAAAACAGAAAACTGAACGATCCATGCCGACAATTTTAATGATGTTTTCAATTTTATACAAAAATATATTTTAAAATGTAAAATGTTTAAATGTAGAAATGAAATATACTTACATACGCCTTTATTAATACAGAAAATATTATTTACAGAAAAAGAGCTTAAAATATCAAAAGGAATAATTTATAACAACACATTATACTCGTGACAATTGCTTTTTTTTGTAATTGTTTGTAAGTTACTGAAAACATCGGAAGAAATTATAATTTTTATCAAGTCATTTATGAATTCATAAGTTAATCGTCTCGATTTATCTTCCATTACATTTGAAATAAAATTGCTTTATTTGAAGTCATTTTATTTTTTTTTTTTTTTTGTCCGTAAATCCAACTGTTAAGTGTTTGATCAGATAATACGTGAAATTGCTATCAGAATTTTTACACGTGTATTGAGCGCGTGGAATGACATAACTTGACGTGTAATTTTCCTGACTTTTTAACTTGATTTTTATTATTTATAAAAACACGATAAATTAAAATATTTATTTTAAACTGTTTATCGAGTAGCAAATAAAATATATTCTGCCAAATCAAGTTCATCATTCAATTCGTTTCTTTAGATGTTAGTGTATACTCGACCACTCGTCACCCATTGAATCACTTACGACTTAAGATGTATAAAAAATATTTGGTTCAGTAATTTTTTTACACAAGGCGACAACTGGACGATCTGCCCAGATGGAACGCTTACTGGGAAGACTTCTATAGGAAACTGGCCTCTAATTAGGTGTTAGATGGCACGCATTTTACGAGCAATCATTTGCATTCGTAATTTGATGTAAATCTAAACAACGAAAAATTCAAGAATTGTCGGCAAAAGTATAGGTCAAGTAGCAGTAAGGTAGACAAACTCCACCAAAGAAATATTTTTAGTAAAATAAGTATACAGAACCTACTTAAATAGTTGCTTTCCTTATCTTTATATTCGTATAAAGGCTAGAAATTTTTCGCCAATTTTCACAATCTTCTAGTAAAGTTAAATACTGATTCATACAAGTGTATTTGTAACTCGGCTGCAATTTAAAAAAAAAAAAAATAGTGTATAACTACATATTCATCGCCTTCCAATCTGTCGATTTGTCGTCTGGCTGTCTGTTTTTCTTTGATTTCAAGAACAGTGTTAGGTAAATTGAAATCTGAATCATACCTGATAAGACGTCGCGCGGTAGACCCCAATTACTCTATAGGAACCTCCAATGAAAACCGGAAATCACATTTTTTTATAACTTGATTGTTTATCGTTCTCTGAATTTGTTGTATTTCCTTCGAAACTAGCACGAAATTGCTGTTGAGAATGAATCACACAGGTGCTCTCTTTTTGATGGAAAAAGTAAGTTATTCGTGCGTTTATTTGTGCGTATGTTTGTTATTTATTGTTACCTACTTTTTCCATCAAAATGAAAATTCTTGTATGATTTGACCTCAACTGGAACCTGGTGCTAATTCCAAAAGAAATACACACCTTTTCAAAGGTAACTTTTTACCGAAAGGAGTTACAGAGACGACCGGCACGACTCGATTGCTAACAGGAAAAGTATGATGTTGAGGCGCAAAACACTACACAGGTCACAAGATAAATGGTGCGTATAAACGTATACAATATGAACAGGTAATAATACAAATAATTACATTAAAAGAATAGTTAACGAGTTATTGGCACGACAGTAGTTAGGCTACAATACAATGATAATTATTGACACGACAATAATTTGTATGGATGACAATAGAATGACACCACAGTAGCAAGACGCAATGAGACAATAAACACGATAAGATTATGAACAGACAACGGTATATTACAAATTAATAGCAAAATGCTGGGTAGTTAATTATTTACAATCACCTGAGAGAGTTCAACGAATTTCTTAGCTAACCTACTGAAGGCCTTATATATTTCATTAGATGAGAGTATCACATTGTAGTCACAAGGCCAGGTGTGGCCCGAATCTTCTACTAAAAACCTTGAGTCTAATCTCTCTTTTTCCAGGGTGATGCAATCGTAGATGTAATGAGCACTGTCATCTTCAATCTGGCAGATCGAACATAGATTGGTGTCACTGGAAGTAAACCTGTAGAAATATGAGGCAAACTTTCCATGGTTGGTTATTAGCTGAGTCGCTGGAAAACTAGGGGTGAATCATTTAAGAGAGAAAAACTGTTGTATGTTGAGAATGAACTTGTGGGTCGTGCACTGATTTTCGTGGGTCCAATTATTCTGCCAGATTTGAAGACATTCTGTCTAGAGTATGTGGCGTAGACACTGTTTACTTATTTTGTTGTAAATGATAAGGGTTGAGTTACTAGAGCTTGTCGCCTTGGCTAGGAAGTCGGCTCTCTCATTCCCTACCGTCCCCTGGTGGGTACGGGTCCAGGAGATGCTGTAGTAGTTGTTAGAATTGGTAACGAGGTTACTGATCTCGCAGGCGAGATGATGTAGCGAGTTACTCCCAATGATGTTACAAGCAGATAGGCAGTCGGTATATATGTGGATAGAGGTGTTAGCATAGTTAGCAATGCTCCAAGAGATTGCCGTGCGTATAGCTGCGAGCTCCGCTTGGAAAACAGAACAGTTCCTGTCCAAACGAAAGCAGTCGTGATGAATCTCCCTGCTGTCTTCATAGACAACGAAGCTGCAGCCAATGCTATCGTTCGTTTTGGATCCATCAGTATATAGTTCAATCTTGGCCGGGTGTAGGGAGGAGGACTTTATCCCAGGACATGGTGTGTTGCAATATCGGTATGGTCTTTCAATGGCACTTGAATGGATGCATCTGTCATTGGTTTGAATGTCGAGGCCCCATCTGGCATGGTGCAGCTTGACATTCATGGAGATGGTCAGATCAATGGGGGATTTTCTTGCCAAAATTTGTAGGCTATGAGCGGGGGCTGTGCGATACGCCTTAGTAATTAGTAGCAACACCTTTCTTTGTGAAGAGATAAGTTTTCTTTTAGGGTGCGCAGAAAGTGCACCCCACCCCCAACTGCCACAAGTGTACGTAATCATAGGAACATATATGTGGTCATGGATGGTGCTCATAGCTTCACCGGAGAGTCCCCAGCTATTCCTCGCAACCTGCATGAAGGCTTGCGTAATAAGTCCAGTTCGTTTAGTTATGAATTCAACGTAGCTGATCCCAAGACAGCCTGTGGTCCATAATCACACCGAGATATTTAATCACTTTTTCAATCTTGATGGTTTCACCGTTCATTTTGATGTGGGGGGCGGCGATAGAGATTGGGCTTGCCCGATCTGTTGTAGACAATACCCTTAGTTTTCGCAGGGTTAAAAAACAACTTGTGCTCCGTGCCCCACTTATTGACCTTTCCAAAAATTAAATTGGCTCTGTTTTCCAGATCTGCACGAGAACGCCAACCCATAAGTAGTATGACATCATCTGCATAGGCGTATAATTTATCCTGGCCAAAACTTTCCCCAAGAAAAGAGTTGAAAGTGATATTCCATAAGAGTGGCCCACAGACAGAATCCTGCGGGCACCCTCTTGTAATGCACTTTTGAATGGAGTGTTGTCCCCAATGAAGTACAGCTTTTCTGTTGTGGAGATAGTCCTGAAGTAGGTGGAATATATTAGCGGGACAGTCGATAGCTGTTAACTGATAAATGACAAGTGGCCACCAAGCTGTATTGAAGGCCTTAGAAATGTCGACACTTATCCTCAGGACATATTTGTGATCATCAAGTAGTTGGTCAACTGTATCAACGACCGTCCTGATGGCATCCTCTGCAGACCGTCGCGGCCTGAAACTATATTGTGCATCGTTCAGGAGATTGTAGTGCTCAATGTACCAGCAAAGCCTATCATAAATGTGGCGTTCCAATACTTTGCCAAGTACCGGCAGTAGAGAGATGGGTCTGGTCTCAGAAGAGGAACCAGCCTTAGGGACTGGAACTATGCTGGCCAGTTTCCAACTCTCAGGGAAGATCCCATAGCGTAAACAGGCATTGTACAGGTTGTACAGTTGATGAGGGATTATGTTCCAAATATGCTTAGCAATTTCGCTGGTGATCTGATCTAGCCCAGGGGCCTTGCTTCTAGACAGGTTAGAGAAGACATCTTCAATTTCTTCAAAAGTAAAGGGAGGCGTAGAGTTTGATCTGGATGGAGCGTTGGCCTCAAGGCGCAGTTGTTTCTGCCAGGCGGTGTCGTCCACGTGATTGTCATCGGGACAGTAAGCGTTTATTTGTACATTCAGAGTATGGAGAAAGTCACTACGTATAGTACTCTCAGTGTTGCAAGCAGTTAGAATTTTAGTATGCCTTAATTTATTCGTGAACATCTTGGAGATGTATTCCCAGGAGTTGTTTGACGTCTGTGTGCAAAACCTTTTCCAACTCTCAGTTTTTGCAGTTTTGATGGCCTGTTTGTAATGCTTCTGGTTGTCAAAAAATGCAGCCCTGTAAGTGTGTCTGATAGAGTCGTCTCTACACCTCTGATACCTCTTTCTAAGTCGCCTGTTAGTTTCTCTTAATTGGCTAAGTTCAGGCGTCCACTATGGGACCCTTCTTCTCTTAATTGTCCTCTTAGGGATAAACCTGTTGCAGGCTTCATTCATTATGTCAATGTTCTTATTAATTTGGAGTCTAGTGTTGTCCGGGTCATCCGAAGAAAAGTCCACAAGATGAGCTACCAGAAAATCATGCATTCCATCCCAATTAGCACCAGAACAGCAGTAAGACAGCCGTGGGTTAACAATAGGATGGGAACTGTTGTTGTCAGTAAGAATCTTAAACTCAATAAAAAAGTGCTCGGTGAAGCTGTCCTCCAATCCTGGATCCTGGGAAATAGCCCACTGCTGCAGGCAGTGATGTCTATCCAACTATCGCTCCTGTGTGGTGAAAAAGTCAGTGAGGATAGTGGGTTATTAAGAATGAGGAAATCGTTGGTAGAACAGAAATTTTCAAAGAGGTCACCACGCTTGTCTATCCTCTCCCCACCCCAATTGGGAGAGTGGGCGTTAAAGTCACCAGCAGTAATCAGGGGGGTGTCCCTAAACTTATCAATAATATTTTGGAGATTATTAATAAAGTCCACAGAGTTAGCATCATTGGGGAAGTAAATATTGCAGATGATAATCCTGGAGTTGTTGATCATCAGCTCGGTTGTAATGATGTATTTACTGGTAAAAGTCTTGTGGTGTAGAATCGAAAGGCTGGTATTAGGCACAAGAGTAGTTGCTCATGGAAAGGCGTCCGTTGTCCTCAGAGCTGGGCAGAAAGTGGGTAAGCATGCTGGAGAATAGTTCTTGCAGTACGGCTCTTGTGCCAAGATCAGATCATATTTAAGATCTTGTTACTGAGAAGAGAAGTGGCGGCAATACTCCTTCCTAGGTTTATCTGCAATAAACTGATATAATTATAGTCACTAAAATCCATAATCAGTGTGAAGTATTAAGTTGTTTTTGATTTTAAGTTGATAGGACCATCGCCATCCCGAGCATTGTGATTATTGTTGTGGTTATTTTTATCCCGTTTACAGTTGCAACAACAAGGTGTCTTTTCCAAATTGGGGCAGTCCCTGTATAAGTGCTTTCCAGCACAATGTCTGCAAGTAGGATCTTTTTTTCGGCAGTTTTTAGTGGAATGGTTATATTCGCAGCATCTGAAGCACTGCAATATAGGACAAAAGCCGGCAACACGGAAGCGGGACCATTCGATGTTGAGTTTTGTTAGCTGTAGTAAGTGTTTCCTCAGTTCAGGAGAAACTTCTACCACCCAGTTTCTATATGGACTTTCCTGTTTCCCCATGTTAAACTTAATCTAAAATTGTTAGAGAAATTCTTCCTCGGAGAAATGCTCGGAGAGGCTACTATTTTGTTTATAAATTAATTAACCGTATTTTGTATAATTTTGCGCACAGATTCGCTTGTCTGATTTTTCTCCTTATCATAAATCAGTAAAACATCTCTTGGTGCTTGTGGAGTTTTGATGTTACGTGCCTCACTTCTTGCAATGCCAGATTTAGCGATGGTACTGTACAAAAGTGCAGTTGGTTTGGGAGGCAAAGCCTTCTGCTCAAGGGCAGTCAGCTTTTTTAAAACAGCTTCTTGAGAGAATAGAACATCTTTAGTCATATTCTTTTCAATAAGAGCGTCTACCTTTTCATTCAACTCTACAAGAAGTTTTCCAGAGGAGTTCTCAATGAGATAATTAACAACTCTGTCAAAACATCCCATTATAAAATCCACATTGCGCTTATTTTCAATATTAGAGCCCTTGTTGTCATTAATGTACTCTTTCAGTTTCTTCAGGACTTCATCGCTGTAGGAAGTCAGGCTCTGGTGATGACTGCAGCCCTTGAATACAGGCTGCTTGATTCCAGGTTTACGAGACCCTCGCGTAGCCATTTGCAAGTACACACACACACAAAAAAAGTGAATCCAAATGATATATAAAGCCAGAGAAACGTACCAACCACGACCCGGAAAACCGGCGAAACAATCAGACAAATTAGGGTCAGTTAGGTGAATGCAAGTATAACAGCGGCAGTAAGATGTCAATGGAAGGAGCTAGGAGCCTGAAATTTGCAAATCGTGGAGAGAACAAAGCGCAGTAAACGCCAATGCAGTATCAGAAGCACCGGCGACACAGAAAGCCCGCAATTAGGCCCGTAAAGCAGATAGGAAAGACTGTTATAGAACAAAAACGGTAAGTCAGAGAAAAGAAGCAATGACACCGTTAGAAAGAACGAAAAATACAGCATCGAATGATATATAAGACGCAATAAACGACCCAACTAGGACCCGAGAAAGCGGCAAAAAAGAGGCCGAATTAGGGTCGGCTAGGTGTATAACGTGCTTTCTAACGGTGTGATCGGTTCTTTTTTCCGTTTTCTCGTTTACTTTTTATAACGGCTTTTGTCTTCACTTTTCGGACACGTCGAACCGTCGCGGCCTGAAACTATATTGTGCATCGTTCAGGAGATTGTAGTGCTCAATGTACCAGCAACACTGGTACACTGGTACTGGTACATTCGGACGTAACACGTGGTCGGGTAAATGACCTGTGTTTCTTTGTTAACGGTAAATTTCAAGTGCTAATAAAACTCGAACGAACGAAGAAGCTAGGAACCTGAGAATTACAGGTCAAGTAGCGCATTTACCAAAAAAGGTGTCAATAAAATATGAAACACGTCGGCGTCCCGAGAGGCACGCAACTAGGTCCGAAAAGTGAAGACAAAAGCCGTTATAAAAAGTAAACGAGAAAACGGAAAAAAGAACCGATCACACCGTTAGAAAGCGTGAAAAACCCAAAATAGAGCGATATATATCGTATCCACTCACCTGTGGAAAAAAAACCCGATGGCGGATGCTCGGAGCTCCTATCTCTCCAACGAAACGTTCGATCCGAGAAAAGGTAACACCAATCCAGAGAACGTCTAAAGACGAATCCAGAGATGTATAATATCACACACTTACAAAGATAGCCAAGGAAAAACTTCGCGAAAATCAGAGTTTACGAAAACACCAGATACTGTATCCATGGAAAATGTTAATAAAGTAACCGTGCATTATCAAAAAACTCGAATTGAATTTTTATTAATGAAGTCAGGTGGCAATCTGCCACGCCGCTTGTATTTTACATCATGAATAGGTTGGTATCTATTTAAATTTGTTGACGATCTATAACAATAATAATAATCCAAAATTAATGTTATATCTTTGTTTACTATCATATCAATTATTTTTTTTATAAAATAACAAATCTCATCCAAGGTAAACAAAATCTAGTGTTTGTTTAAACTTACATGAGATGGGCGTCGTTTCCACAAGAGCGTCGGAACACAACCGCGCACAGCACTTTACCTCATAAGGTGAAATTGACGACTGACTGACTGAGCTGACAGTGCTGACAAAGACAGTCACAAATAACACGATCTCATAAACAAACATCACAAAATAACAATATGGCGGCGAATGCATTTGTAAATATTGTCTCTTAACAGAGTAAGGTTAAAAGTCACACAGCCTTGTAAATTACCCCCACCTGCGTTGTTTATTTGTAAACAGAAGGAAAAACAAAAGAAGCATCGCTCGACTAACCTTTTGAAAATAAAATTATTACAATGCAATTTCGACAAGCGTGTCTCGAGTCTTGACCCAAAAGTCCCGGGACCCGAGACAACTAAATTTAGAAAAAGTCCCGGGACTTCGAGACACGAGACGTCCCGTGACCCAAACCCTAATATTGAGCCTTGGAATACTAGGAAGAATAATGTGTCGTGTTTTGATAGTATGTTTGGGAAAATGAATTCTCGTAACTTTCGAACGACGAAAAATTGATGATTTTCACATTAGAATTTGTAACTAAATAAATATTTCAATAGTATGAACATTAAATACTTTTAATTTGGTATTTGTTTACATAAACAAAATAACAATTTAGAAGTTGCGGCCGACGTTTTCATTGCGAAAACGTGACGATTGAGACAATTGACAGTTACACAAATGTAGTGTCAGCAGTCCGAAGCTGAAATTCGTGAACGGTGTTCCTTCTTGCCTTTTTATAGAAGTAATCGTGATGAAAATTATTAATACTTCAAATTTATTCAGCATTAATTTTGAGTCTAACGAGCATTTATTTATTGTGATATCGTCACAATGCCTAGCTGCAATTTTTCGTCACAGTGTTCTCGATCGTTTTAGTTGTGTCCTTGTCCCTGTACATCAAACATTTCCTGTTATCAATAGAGTCGTGTCTACATAAAACGGAAGTTCGTATACAGTTAATCGGAGCCTCTTGCCCCAAAGCTTTCCACGTCTCATCCGGATTTTCTTCTATCTATTTCCGTTTTCCAGATTAAGGAAAGACCCAGACAGTGAGAATTTATAGATATAACAATTTTTTTTCAAATAGCAGCCCAATAAAATATATAGTTTTAAAATGTGCCAAAAGTAAATATAGGGGTACTTGATTGAATCAAACGAGCTCAATCTATATAGAAGTCTTCAAGTCTTGACATGTGTAAATTATTTCAAAGAAGTCTTTTTCCACTCAGAGAAAGGGTGCTCACAACGGACACAGTGATCGGAATTGTCAAAAAATATCTGCAGCTATGCACGTATCTGGTAACATCCCGGACAATAAATGATAGAAAAAAGCTTTTAGTTTATGAACCTCTTTTATTTCTTAAAATTTATCTCTAATTGCACTAGGGACTTTTAATAATAGATAAGAATAAAGTACCATCATTAAACATTACTTTCACACAATTTTCGAACTTAAGTGTAAAAATAACAATTAGAAAATAATAAAAGCGTGATAATTTACATATTAAATTAATATTTTTATAATTTTGATCATTTTCAGTAAAATAATTTGCATAGATTCACTAAAAATTTACATGAATATTGAAAACTTTCATGCGACAAATCGCATGAATATTCAAATTTACTTGTACATTTATTAAGTTTTCATTCGAAACAAACTGGGATACATACAATTAATACATAAATATTGACTAAACACCGGAATTTTTACAGAAATTTCTACTCTTATTTTTACCTCTTCATTTATACGATTTAATTGTAAAATTTAAAAACATGTCGGGGCCGTGGATGGCGAAAACTTATGCAAATTACAATTGAATATAAGCGAGAGTTTCATATTTTCTTCCTTTTTTGTAACTTCACCTTTCAAATGTTGTAAATCACAGTTAAGGATATCTCATCGTATCGAAATGCAATCGGAACACGTCTACGAAGAAATGAGACCCTCTCACAGAAGAGGAATTCAGTTTATCGATAATCAGTGTTGCAGCACGGTTGCTGATAATAGGAATTCGGAAATGTCACGTGGAAGAAACCTCGTGAATTTTGTGAAAAACTATACGAGTCCCTATCACTTAGCCTTCATCTACTTCCCTCTTTCCTTTATTTTCTTGGTGACGTCCTCCTATCTGCTTTCTCCGTTATACGATCCTGGAAATAAGAAACGTGATTTGGCTACGTTCTTGTCCGTCATGTTTTCGGTTCTTGCGGTCACGTTGCTTGTCGTTTGGCTACTCGTCTTATACAAGTTGTTCACCGAACAGTGTGAAGGTTACAGATTTTTGTTCTACGATCGACAAGACGAAACAAACGACGAGCCGTTACCCGATAGAGTCGTATTCAGAAGAAAGAAAGACCTGGCAACACGTGAATTTATAGAAATGGAAGAAGAATAGAAATCGTTGAATTATCAGAAACGGGAAATGCTTTCTTCAATTTAAACTGTTCTGAACATGTTAAATTTCAATCTCGATTGAAATTCTAAATGAAAAGATGTAATTCTGAGTTTTTGTCGTTCTGGTCTAATTGTTTTTAATGCATTTTGTGGTATATTTTGTTTTGAAGCATATAGCAATTAAAAAGTTTTATCGAATTAGATTTTTTTTTTCTGAAATATTGTCATTATTTTCTGTGAATTCTATATTACTATTGTGCCAGTATCTTATTGAAAACAATGCAATTCTAATGTTATACTTACTATAGATTTGAGACACGTGGATCAAAAGGAAATTTTCTTTTTTGCACATTCATCACGGTATGCATTTTGGAGCAAATCCCTCATCAGTCACAACATAGGATAAATTACTGAAGATTGTGCGTATTCTTTATAAGCTGGCTATTACTTGCAACCTTGACTGCGCTAATTTACTTTATTTAGATAGATAAAATTCAATGCACAAGTATAACTACCACTGTCACTATACCAGGTGATCGTAATTAAAGTACCCCTGTTTAACAATTTCTGTAAAATGATCTAGCAATCCAAATACAATCAAATCTGGTATGGTGAAAAAGAATAAATTAGTACCGGTGGAGGGTGCTCGCCTTTCGCTTTACGAATCGTTAAAGATGTTACCACAGCTATTGTCGAACAATCAACGAAGAATGTTGCCGTGCACTTTTAGTGCCAGGCAGATTGGTGTATTCTATGATACCATATGAAGTTAACGAGAAAGTTGATGCTTTGATGAAAATTCCTCGTGTTTTACAACAATTTATCAAATTTTATTACAATTATAAACTTACATTACGATAAACCGTGACATCTTTCCCATCAAGTAATCAGATATAACGAATCATGTGTTTTGGAGTCAGAGACGTTAATCTTAACACGAAGAGATAATGTTTTACAATAAAAATGTTTAACAAGTATTCAAAGTAACTTATTTTCATTCTTGATAAGACATTGTCACCTCTTTTGTATCTTTTATAATACGCAAACAAATACAGTAGACCCTATAACACGAGTTCATATAACACGGATTCGTATAACACGGCGAAAAAATTGCGATCCTGTTCGTATTACACGCTAAAGAAACTCGTATAACACGATAAAACGTCATCGCCGACTAGTGTAAAGACAGGTTTTGTCAATTCTGGACCAATAGTGGACGAGCAGCCGAACTACTTGCTGCCGTCCAGCGCCAGACGTATATAGGAGAGTTTAGGCCGGAAAGTATTGATAAATTTTTATACAGTTCTTGCGAAAAAACATTTACAGTATTATTCAACGACCATAAAAATTATATTTGTATGAATGACGTCTTCAAAGTTTAGCGAATTCTTTGCAGAAAGAATAACTTATCAAAAAACAAACGCCCGCCGTTCGATGAGCCGTTATGCGACGAAAACAAGCTTAGGCAATGGCGTAACGGCGCACACTCGGTAAGTAATCTTACAATTTCTTTTTTATAGCATAGTTTATATGAATTATTTCCAAAAAATTATACGTGTTTTGTAAATGTTCGAGACAAATTAGTCTAGAATCGATTAATTTTATGGAAGAAAACCATTCAAACAGCCGTAACCCCAAAACTGTACACGCGCCGGGCTGTGGTTGGCTCATGTATCAAGGGACTCGTACAACACGGATTCATGTAACACGGAACGTATCTACCGTGTTATAAGGGGGTCTACTGTAGTTTCAACAATTTTGTCATCGACGTTCGTCTTCCGATAAAAGTAATATAGAAGAAATAACTGAATTTTTATAATTGTTTGCCTATGATAATAAATGGAGACTACTAACACTACACAGGCCTTTATATACAGCAGTGGCGTGCCGTGACATTTGATGATAGGGAAGCTGTATATCTGTAAGAAGCCGACATCCAGGGGCAATCAGTTAATTGCGTTAGTGATGGTTTAGAGTCCATTCGTATTCGTTTGTTCTATAAGCCAGTAAAAACCGTAGACTTCTCTAAATGTATTTTTAATATCACAATTACATTCCGAATCGCTAGCCACGATGTAACGGCTAAAATTAAAAATAAAATTATAAAAACTTACTTGGTGAAATAAAATGTGTGGTGGATATGCACACCTGGTACAAAATATTCTTCAATTATATTAATATACTTTAAAAGAAAATTATAATTGCATATGTCTTTGTAAAGAAACGTACTGTACATTAAAGTAACATAAAATCTTTACTTTTTAAATCTGAAAACAATCCACTTAGTCAAATAGCTCCGTACCAGTGGCTATAAGAGACAGTCCTGGTAGGTGTGCAATGCGTGCATGCATGCAGGCTGCAAAATCCCGAGAGTGCCGATACCGGTCAATCTCAAATGCCTCTTTTGTCGCATCACTAGTATATCTGAAATGATACGACAGGGTTGTTATAAATTTTAAACGTTTCTCACCGTAGCTGTAAAAATCTAAATACGTTAAACTTAATAGACTGTCAACGTTTTATTCTGCATCTCCTTATAGATGGAACATGCTAAATCCTAATATAATTAACATTAAAATCTGTAATACAAGATTCCCGGGAGAGCAGAATATAGCAAATATTTTAATGGGTGTTTTTAAAACTTCTGTCGAGTATACAGAACTGTCATAAAAACATACCAGTAAATTCCTATCGGTTGGGGTAAGTTATAAAATCTACTAGCGAATCGCATAATGGGCGAGGGTTTTTTTCACGTGTAGTATAAAAATCTGTAATAAGATAGGTTCAAATATAAATACATATTGTGCGATTATTTTCATATTTTAGAAAAAACAAGGGAAGCGGCGCTTTTCACCGCTTCCAAGGACAGCAGGTCACTGATATACAGGAAGTCTCGCATCAGTGTAATTTTGTCAAGTCTTTCAGATGTTGATGAAAGATTAAAATACCAAAAAAGCTATCATTTCGAAGAGGCATTTATTTATGATATTGTTAGACATATTCTAAGATACAATTTCAGAACCATGTGTGCACTGAAATGTTAATTTACATCGAAACTCGATACACGTATATTGTAACGTTAAACTCCATTTTTGACGAACGTAAAAAGTGTTTAATGTTTAGTTCATATACATTCTCAGTGATATTCGATAATTTCCATAAAAATTCTTTTAAAAGCTTAAAGTTTTTGGCACAATTTTATTGGAAAGGTAAGATTGAGCGAGATACAGTAAACTATGTGACAAAGAAATTCGCGGATACGAGGAAAAACAATTATCACGTGTAATTAAACTTAGACCTGATATGTAAACTAATTAAAATTCGTTCTAATTCGTTTGGATTTTCACGTGTTTAGATACCGGATATTAAATTTTAAATATTTGATGAAACTAAATGTTATCTAACATCATTACCATACGAACTCCATTTATGGATTGTGAAAATAAGAAAAACATTAGATTAATACTTTTATTTACATTTTTATATTTTAAAGAAATTTTTATAAGTCGATTCGGATAGAAAAAGAATACTTGAAATTTCATGAAGATATATTTCTTCCATACTATAACGCCCACATTGGATACAAGGATATCCTCTGGTCTTAATAACTGTTTTATTCATTTTACCATGGTATTTTCGAGTGAAGATCTTACTATTTTAGTAGAAATCATATTTTTTTCCATATTTAATTCGTATTCCGTAAAGTACAACGTGAGTATCGAATGGTACATCTGCACTTGGAGTGATTATAACAAGTTTATTTTTATTTCGTTAATGCGATTTCTTTCGTTTCAGGTTTGGATGATGATTCTACTTGGATCATTTAACCTTTCGACCATGACCGTGATTAAAATCGTGGTCTTATCCGCTGCAGAAGAGGCTGCAATTGTACATTTACTGCTGACTAACATCTTCGTCGTTGTCTCTCTGGTGATTTGCAAACTAATGAAAGTTGTGGCAAAGTAAGAATTACTCGTTTCTATATAGAAACTAGGTACGGATAATTGTGATTAATTTTTCTATATTTTAGAACTGTTTTTATTGGTAACGATCGGTGGTACGAGCCGGAAATCTTGACGTTGGTATTTGTTCAAACGGCATTTCTTCACATTTTCGTGAATTGGATTGACAAACGGATGTGGACAAATTCGCTAGACGATAGTTTTCAATCGGCACTTTATTTCTATCGAAGGAGATACGGCGATGGATTAGAAAACTTAAATCTTTAATTTATAAGAACACTTCAACTGTACTTATAATTTCTTGACCTCAAATCATTTTAAAAATATATATTTTATTGTGCGAATATCAAGATAATTAAACACTATGTATTTTTCTGTGTTAATTCGTGTATTTCGTGTTTCTTGTATAGCAAAGATTCGATTTGGTATATATAAGAAGGAATATAAATAAAAATATTAAAATTTTTACGACTGTAACATTTACTTAATGTTACAACAAACTTCCATATCATTTCGTGCCTGCACAAATACGAAAGGAGAAGAATGGCGGAAAGCATGTTGAAAGAGGAAATTCTAGTTACTAGGACGTAGAAAAATATCCCATTTTATACAGTCTTGGGTAAGAAGAAAATAAAAATGTTAAGGAATGAAGCTCGTATCAGCTTGAAGTTTTTGGTAGGGAGATTCCACTGAGTTTGAGGATCTTTTTGAGGGACACGGTCATGTGGTTTAAGCATAGCTCAGAGATTGTGAGATAAATTGAATTTGGCGCTCTAAATGTTCAAAGGAGAGTTCGGTGACCAAGGTCCAGTGACAAGCGATCATCAAGAAATTTCCTTGGTGAAGGAAGACAACTTCTTTTGTGAATTCCTTTTGTTCGCAATAAAGTGTCATCGTCCTGAGACAGAGACTTTGAAGAAGGATATAAACATGGAGACAAAACATGTCGAAATTGTCGCTGCGGTGCGTGAAATGTTTCGGATAGATTGATGACATTCAAAATAAACCTTCCGGGGTTATATATTTCTTCCCCTGTAACAGGAAAATGGTGTTAGTAATAATTGAGCCCCTCGACCTTTTTAAGGAAATAGGTTTCCTAAGTGAATGAATAATGATAAATTTAAATGATTAGGTTATGTTTGATCGAAACGGGAGAAAGGGGCTGGGCGCTCGAGGGGTACGGAGATAGACCGATAATCTAGACGCGTAGGTCGTGTTGCGCGAAAACAAAATGACTCGCACTCTGGTATTATAGAATAACAATATTTATTAGATGATTAATTGGATTTGTATGTCAGAGTCTCTTCTATATTATGTTTCTACTCTCGAAATGCAAATAATGCCCTATCAACATGTTATAAATCGTTTACAGGCTTAAGGAGGAGGATGACCGACTGCGAGTGGGTCTCGGTAGAACCCAAGATCGATCAGCAACTGGCCCTTGACTGCGAAGAGCATAGGGTGGAGTGGTCTCCTGTTCTTCTTCCGTTACCGGTTCAGAAACTTTGCTTTTGGGCTTGAGGTCATCTCTCTCACTTTCGCTCTCGCTATCCGGTTCTGTATGTTCTTCCGGTAGCGAAGGGAGTATGGAGGACAGAGTGAAGTCATCCTCAGAGTCGGATTGCTTGTCGGGTGGTGGCGTGGCCGTTAATGGGGTTTTTCCCTGTGATACCATAGGATGATCGACGGTCGTGTTAATGTCATCCCGCTCTCTTCTCGGTCGCTTTCTTTTTCTACGGGCTGCAATTATTCCTCTTGTGCTCCGGTTTTGTCGCTTTCCTCTCCTTTCCCTTTCGGCGGTAGTCACTCGTTTTCTTCGGAAGTGGTCTGAAGGGTCTGAAGGGCTTTCATTTAGAGTAGTGATCTGAGAGGAGTTTTTCTTTCTGTTATTAGTATCTTTTCGCCTCCTTCTCTTCCTGCGCGGCCGTCATAATGTGCAAAAATGGATAGTCTTCTGATTGAGTAGAACCACCTGAGCATTAGCAAAATCTAGTGTTAATTGTAGGGCTTCGATGAAGTCTTGTCCCAATATCCTGTCACACGGGTTTGTGATCTCAACTCACATGATGGCACATGGCATGGAAACTTTCTTTCCCCGTAGTTAACCGTGGGTGTCACCGTTCCAATAGCGGTGGTTGGCTTTCCTAAAAAATTTCCTAATTTTTGTCTAAGTCCAAATTTTATAGGTGCTTTCCCCTTCAATTTGTTTACTAGGTCATTCGATATGAGCGTACATTCTGCTCTAGGATTGATTTGCATCTTCACAGGAATATTATTGATATAAACTAATATAATAGGTTTAAGTCTTAAATAGGTTGTCGTTAGTCCTATCCTGCCTTTCCATTTCGTGTCGCTCTTCTCTCCTGATGAATGTGTTTGAGGAGGAGAAAAGGTTCTACCGGAATCAGTATAGTGTCATTTCCGCTCAACTGTAGAATTTCTTCTAGATCTATTTAGAGGTCATTGACCTTTAATACTCTGCACTTGGCCTCTCCAGCGATTCTGATCCTCTGCTAAAGACTGGGATCTGAATCGAACCCTATTTCTATCATTGTTTAGGTCATTATTGTTATTATATCAGTTCCGGTTCCCGATTTTGATTAGGTCGATCGAACCGGCGATTAGGGGCGTCCGACCAATTTTCGTCGCGCTTAAGAGGCGGATTATTATAAGAATCATTAGTATAGGTATTATTAGTATAGGCTCTGCACTGGGTTTGGCGAGATATAAGATCTCTAGAGCCGGATTGGGGCGAGTCTTGGATTAAACTGTCCATTCTAGCTTTTAAGTCCTCCATTGCTGAAGCTAGCTGTGCTAAATCCTCCTGAGATGAGGTTTTATCACTCTCCCTCACTGTTCGGACAATCCCTCTAGGATGCGCAGTTAGTTCCTCTATGGTTTCCTCGCTAATAGTGGTCTTTAGAGCATCGTCAAAGGTTTCAGGTTATCTGCTCATTATCCTCTCACGGATCTGTATATCAACCCTGTTTAAAAATTGTGCCTTTAGTCTTTCATCTAGCTCCTTCCTTTAAACCCTTTCAATAATAGCTGTTTCCGCGGCATTTGCGCCGGGCTCGGGTTTGATTTCTATCTATGGAGATAGAAATCAAACCCGTGCTTGGAGTGTAGCTGCATATGTCTGTACGTCCTCATCCCGTATTTGGATGCAGGCATAAAATTTAAATAATCAGAAAGTAAATGGCTTGCGTTCAAAACGCGTTATCATCAACCACTTAAATTTGTCGAAGTCATCGACCTCTTTACTTCGTCGGTCCTTCTGGACAAATTTTCTAGCATACCCGTAAGTTTTAATTTGACCACTGCCAGCATCTGTGCTTCGGACCATGCCGCTACCTTTGTAACATCGGCTAACGAATCAAAAAAATCCGTCACCCGAGGGTCTCTTACTTTTCCCGAGAATACGGGTAATAGGGGTATTATTGCCGCCTAGGCCTCCCAACCTAAGGAGATTCGGTGCTGGATTAGGATTTCCGTGGCCTGCCCTAGCCACATCGCAGGGATCGTCCTCCATTGTTTATTTTGTTAGGTATTTCAACTAGGTCTGAGAGATTCTAGTACTGCCCTACTCCTACGATTCCTAATTCAACTCAATTCGATTTTTCTCTCGACTGTGGCTACTTTCGCCTTATCGATTTTTCGAAAAAGTTGAACCTCATTCCTGACACTAATATGTGAGATCCCGGGAGAGGGAAGAAGAAATCTTATCTCCCCTTTCGCTGATGGGTCGCTGACCCACTCACTTGTCTAGGAGGGCTGTTATGTTGATGGCGCGTTAAGCATTACGTGAGTGGAGAAAAAGGAAAGATGGGGTCGACGATAAGGCAAAGCCGACAGTCAAGAAAGACACAATTTTATAACAAAACAAGATTTATTAAAATCGAAACGAATAACTACACTTCTATTCTCATATACGCTAAAGGGGTATCGAGAGAGAGAGAGTTTCGAAATATTGGTTCATACCTCCTATGAATTCCATAAAAGACAGAGACAATGAATGTTCATTATCCGTTATCTGGACGATGGCACTTAGAACTTTAGAAACTCGTAGACTGGACAATGGCACTTGAAAATTTAGAAACTTTCGGGTTCGGTTCACGGTGCAGTGCACTTCGTAATGGAGAGAGGAACGGAGAGCTTTTAGGGGGAAAGGAAGCGTCTTTTATAGATTCTTGATAAGAAAATCGGTCACATGATCAACAGTGGATTACAATTAGGGCAATAGGTGTTCCCGGTATTCAAAACAAAATGACGAATTTGGACGCCAATTGTAAATTATCGTGCAAGTTGATCTACATGTTGCGAGGGAACAATAACTTATTGACAGTTAGGGGACGATTGTTGCCAGTCAAGGGTCAACATTTTCTCGGTTACGGAATTTTGTTGATTAAGCCGTTGTATAACAGGAGTGAAATAATTTAAAAATTTAGGTTCTTAACTTCCAGATTTCACACTTTCATTATTATAATATATTAATATAAATTAAGTAGTATAATTATATTTGTTATTATTTAACTTAAAGATTACATTATAATTATAATCTTACTAAAAATTTAAAGTTAATTATTTCCATCTCAAGTATTAAACCGAACCAAAATTTAGTTTACTACCTAAATGTGTAAGAAGTTTTACTGATTTATAGTGACCAGTCTAAATAATAAATCTTTCTTAAGTATTTTTAAAAAATGTTT
The DNA here is from genome assembly GCF_030686945.1 of Centruroides vittatus. NCBI lineage: Eukaryota > Metazoa > Arthropoda > Arachnida > Scorpiones > Buthidae > Centruroides > Centruroides vittatus. The sequence goes on along the minus strand of NW_027122450.1, from coordinate 124,600 downwards.
ATTTCTTTAAATAAAAAACCATAAATTGCTACATAAATAGATTGATAACACTTTATTGCGCCAAAAATACATCTGCGCTGGATCCGTGTTGGATCCGTGCTGGATCCAGCTGGAATGATGTTGGTGCAGCAAAGATCCAGCTATATTGAAAACTCTGCTGGATTGCAATCAATAGAATTCTGTAAACAAATTATTTTAATAGTTTTTAAATTTATTTTCTTAGTTTAAAAGTTACAGCACCAAAATAACACTTTTAAAATGTAATCGACACGCTCACCTGTAAACAAAGAAACGACATTTAAAGTTTATTCTTCATTATATCAATTCCTTTTTATTATTTGTCTTTTTACACTTCACAATAATATACCGATTACGTCATATTTTTTTCTACACCTCTCATGTCAATCACAGCGTGACTTGCGGCAAAATTTAAATTGAAAGACAGGTTTATCTCTTTACATAAATACTCAATATTTTTAAATAACACTTTCAAAAGAGCTACAAAAGTGGCGGTTGGCTTTTGATAAAGCTATTAAGCATATCCAAACTTTTCTTAGAATAGGACACTGAGCTACTGAACATTCTATCTTTTGTAAATCTAGGTGACAACAGACCGATGGAAAGTCGAAAACGATCAATCTAATTTATTCGAAATTTAAGAGGTCTGTGGTACTTGTAGTGGACATTAAATGTTTTAAATTTCATTCACATCGATTCATTGGACCTGGAGGTATTAACGGTCAAAGTTGACTCTTTAACATTACGCGTTGTAATCAGCTGTATAATAAATAAATAAATGCTGCTAATTATATATAATATTATAAGGAAAATATTTATTGAATTACAAAAGAATGGACTTTTTGTAAACAAAAAAAACCAATATTTAAAAATTAGCAGGGTGGTGATAAAATATTTTTGTCTGTTAACGTAATTTCAAATTATATTTCTCAAAAAGTTATACCGAGTAACATTTTAATCTAAAACAAGTAATATAAAAAAATTCATTTAAAGTCAATTTTTACTTAGGTCAAGAAAGAAAAATTTTATTCTAGTTACTTTTTATTAAATAATTACAATTAATATAAATATGTATATACATTGCTAAATATCTTATATAAGAGAAATTTTTTCTCCCATATAAAACTAAAATTAATTAATTAAATTTAATTAATAAATTAATATTTGAAAAAACAGTGTTAACATCAAGTATCATCCACTACAAGTTTTAATAAATGTATTTGAACTTTAGTGGATAAATAAAAGTATTTTATTAACGATTGAAAATTTGAACAAGATATATAGATATATACATAGGGAGAGTGTGAACTAATAGTAGGAATTTAATAAATAAATAAGAATTTTATAGATGTAGTTCTGTAAAATTTAAAATTATTTAGAATAATTTGTAAAAAAGTTCTATTGATATCGTTATACGTGCGTATATTAGTATCGTGTGACGCAAACCACCTTTTCGTCAACCGAGACAAAAAAGTGGCACGATTCCCAAGAGGTCCCAAACTACTGAAAATTTGTGACTTCTAGCCTATTCTGCAAATATAAAAGATACTATTGAACAATATTTGTCTATTAACTCGTACAACTTCGCGTTATGTTAACCAAAATCCCATTCCTTCTTTTCAAGACCAATCTCTGAGTGCAACCAGCTCCACTTTGTAGGAGCGCTCATCTGACTTTGAATCCTAATGTTTGAAGCTCCTTGAGTAATTTACGAAGCCCTTTTTAATTCCACTATTAGTTCACACTCTTCCTATATATATTTATATATCTTGTTCAAATTTTCAATCGTTAATAAAATACATTTTATTCATCCACTCAAGTTCAAATACATTTTTTTAAAACTTGTAGTGGATGACACTTGATGTTAATACAGTTTTTTCAAATATTAATTCATTAATTAAATTTAATTAATTATAGTTTTATATGGAAGAAAAAAATTTTGTTATATAAGATATTTAGCATATGTATATACATATTTATGTTAACTGTAATTATTTAATAAAAAGTAACTAGAATAAAATTTTTTTTTGACCTAAGTAGGAATTGACTTTAAAAAAATTTTTTTTATATTACTTGTTTATAATCTGCAGGCATCGCTGTGATTACAAAATGTGTAAACAAAGGGATGAGGAAGAGGGAAACAGAGAAAAACTGACAAGGACTTCCGAATTATTCTATAAAATATACAAGTAATTCGAGTTAATCTCATTTTCAAAAAAAACCTTACGAATTCAACGGCCAATTATTTAAAAAAGATTTCGGTTCGAAATTTCAAAGAATCGTCCGTTCAATGCTTTTTCCTCGTCAAGAGTGAAAAATAAACTATGTATAACTAGTTTACTTATCATTAGTATATATTATGTTAGTACCGTAATCCTTGTCGATATACTTCGTAATCACCACCGCACAGTAGAGATTTTTACGTATATCGATACACAGCAAACTTGAAGCCCTCGACTCCATCAGCAACTACTTGCTTAATTTTCCTGACAACATATAAAAGTTTTGTGAAGCCATCTGTTACGAAATTTTATTTTTAAAATGTTTTATATTTTTAACTATTATAAAATGGCAAGAAGCTTAATTTTATGCATAAGACGAGTTTTATAAAAAATTGTAAAATCGAATAACGAGTATAATCGTTATTAAGTCCGACTCTACTCGAGATACAAGAGACGACTCTTTTTTATTCAGCACCCCTCGACCTACATTTATCAAAATTTAATATAACCTATCACTCTAATACACAAACCTCCTGCATAGTTTCAGAAATTTTCGACAAAAACCACACAAGAGTTTTAAGCAGCAAACAGGGTGAATAAAATTGTGCTTTTACACATGCAGTAACATGCAAAATATAGCCTACATACAGAAAAAGCTTTCGAATTTGTTTTGCATTTCTCCAAGTTTTCAGGTTCTCCAGTCAAAAATGTAGAAATCTTGAGGTCATTATTTGACCGATCGCCATACTTTTTCTGTTATATATAACAGAGCCAGAAAAGTACAACTGTACGCATCCCGCTAATAATCTACAAATTTCAACGGTCGTCATATTCGTAAAATGATTTTAAGTAATTAAAGTTTCATTTTCGACAGGAGGATAATATGTAGGTCATATACTTAAAAATTATATCATCAAAACTAGAAAATATAAAACAGTCGATTTTCAAGTACTATATACAGATAATATGTAAACAAGAGATAATAGTTATTTGTAAAAAAAATATATTTTAATTTATTGCTATCAAATATAAACAAAAATAAGAAAAATATCGAATATCGCGATTAAATTAAACTTACCTTTTCCAGTTTTCCAAACAACACACGAGGGTTCGAACGTTCGTATTTATTTGTGTCATAAACAAAATCATTTTCATTAAACAATACCATTTGTATTTTGACAAACAGAAAACATATTATACACGAATGAGATAATCCTAACTAATTCTATTCCACCTACAGGAATGGGATTATAAATATGTTCGTAGAACGTAATAAATACAGTCAAACCTGTTTTTATGCAATGGATAGAAACCGCATAAAAAAACGCATAAAAAATTGCACGAAACTTCACGAGTGGCTATAAAAAATAGTTTTCGCTACACAATTAAAAAAATATTTTTTTTAAATAGGGACCGCATAAAAAAAGTCTCACATAAAAAATAACTCGTTTTAAAATCGCAGTCTTAGTCTCTAAGAAAATTATCTTCCTCTTCGCTTTGTTTTTGCCTTTATTCATTTTCAGGGATTACGTCTAAACATAAAATAAAAATCCTAAAATTTTATATCTAAATAGAAAAAATAATACAGTACATTTACGCTTTGAAATGAATTTTATCTTTATAGTCTAGGAATGTGAAAGCACTTTGAAGGTTTAATTAACATAATTAAAACAGACGTAGAATTTATTAACAACAGATGTCAGCACTTGACTGCATCGTCTTGCCTATTGTCTGTTTTACATATTTTTCTCCAGGTGGTGTTTTGTTGACTTAAAAAATAAATTATTGCATTTTTCGCATATTCATGCAATAATATTACTGTAATAAGTTCATTTATGCTATAATAAGTTTATCTGGCTATAATAAGTCAACGTAAGACATGACGAATCGCACGAGACTAGTCGCCAACTATACCGCACAAATTAAAAATTCGCATTAAAAAAATCGCACAAATAAAAAATCGCACAAAAAACCCGCACAAATAAAAAATCGCACAAAAAAACCGCATAAAAAGAGGTTTGACTGTATTATTTTACGATTTTAATTGGAGACTAACGTTTTCAATAACACATTACGCGTAGATTTTGACAGAATATCTGAAATAAAATAAATATATGATGTTTTGATACAGCTGAAATAGAAAAAAATGAAAAATTATTTTAAATATTCTGAAACAGATCGTAAAACAAAATTATTTTCAAAAATTAAAACACTCAAATAATAGAAGAAACCTTGAAAACATCTAACAATGTTTTATTATGGAAAAAAATCTCAAAATTGCAGAAGTTTACCCACTTGTATCGTTGATAAGATACTTACCATAAAAGTGGTTTTGTAAGTTTAACTTCTGCAATTTTGAGAAAACGCAAAATTTATATAAAATTAAAATTGAAACAGTCTTTTGTATACAACATATCAGTTTTTCATTTCCATTAACTTCTTCCACTATCTCCTTTATCTTATTTTAAATTATATAAACATTCCACTGTACAAATTAATAAACTAAATTATGATAGAATAATTTATAAAATAGAGATTTTGAAAAATCCACTGCAAGGTCCTAATAACACGTGATACGTAAATTAATTATTAACATATGTGACGTTAACAAAACGTAATTCAGCTGCTAACATGTAACCTATGAGAGTTTTTATCAAAGTTGATTTTTATCGATTTCCTACGGCAAAGGACAGATTTCCGGTTTTTGTAATTTGTGTCTTGCAGGCCTCATTCTTTGTTGTTACCAGTTCCACGAGAGAGGACAGAAGCCAGTGAATGGCACTAATCAACTGAAAATACAAATCGATTATGTTCGCAACAATATTTTCAAAATGTTTTTAAAATCAATTTTACTGAAATTATTCAGCAACTCAAGTAATATAAAAATAAAAATTTAAATATCACGTACTCTGATGAGGAAATTCTTTTTCATACAGAAAAGTTCTCCGACAGATAAACTAATTGGTGTTCGTCCAAACCGTTTCATGAAATCCAAGATCTAAAAAGAATAAATATACAAGTAAAAATTACCATTGTGTTAAAAATATTAGTATACAAAAATGAAAATAAAAACTACCTTGAGTTTATACAAAAGAGAACAACGACTCAAAGATAAAATGTTGCATTCGTAGAAATTGCCGTACAGCTAGTTAATAAACAAGTACAATAAATAATTGTAATGACATTCATTATATCTTACGTTATTTTATATCTCACCTGCGCATTTAATGTTGAAAATGCGTAAGAAACCACGATGCTTTGAAACAACACAACAAAAAAATCTTCTAAAAGTTCTCTTCTAAAATATGGATAGAAATCGAAGAAAATCACAAGACATATACTAAAACTTGTATAATAAATGGCATAACCATACATTAAAGGAAAGAAATACTTCCCCATTTCATTTATATCTTCGATAAACAACCAAATTCGGGAATGACGTCGTAAGATATTTTCGAAACTTTGAACATTTCCAGGAACTTTAATCAACTGCAGAAATGTAGAATTTAGTCGCTTCAAGTAGTCAGAAACGAAAGAAAATAGAATAATCTGAGAGAATGCGAAAATGAAAAAATTATACATTATAAAAATTATAAAAAGAGTAATATCGACATGACAAAAAACTCCTTCGAATAAAGACTTTTTCGACAAAACAGGAAATATATATAAATCGATGTAAGAAACGAAGGACATTATGTAGAAAACAAAGAAAATCGAACCGACAACGAGTAAAATGAAAATATTTTGATACAAATTCGGTTCGACGTCGCCAGCAATTTCGATCAAATTCGGATATTTAACTCTTTTAAAGAGACTAAATTGGAAACAGGTTAAAGTGGACGTCATTAATATGGTCACCATGTAAAACTCGGCCGTGTCAGAAAAATGCGAGAAAATTTCGTCACAGATGACGTCGATTCGCAACGTCATAAATAAAGTTAAAATCATGTTAAAATAGAAAAAAAATTCTACCATGTTCTGGTAAAATTTGCAGAAATTACGGTGGAATTTCTCTTTACCTCTATATTCCTCGACATAATGAATTGCTGTTATACGAGATATCTTCTGTAGGAAATGTAGAATCTCCATGATTTCAGAATTGGTCTTATTGCCAGTGAAATTATTTAGCTATGGATTCATTCAAACGGATCTTATTCAATTAAATGCAATAGGATGCTGAAGTACGCAGCTCTCATTCACTGGCGAAAATTATTCTCACGTTTTCTGTTACAGCACTTGAAGAGACCGAATTCAATTCAGTCAGCTACACAAATACTTAAATACATAAATTAATTTAACTTCAGATAAACGGAATTGCAGTTATGTAGAGATTTTGTTTGTATTTCCACTTAAACAAATCGAAGGAAATTTATCTGGCAGTAAAGTACATACGCCAAGTAATAAACTTAATAAATTTTTTAGATTCGTTTATAGAAGAGAAATTCATTTCTGATTAAATGGCTTGCTGGAAGTTTATGTTGTTTGTTTTCATTTGTAATTTGAAATAAATCATTCAAATTTGTCATTTTATTGGTTTACATTAGAATATAGTAGAAATGAATTATTGATTCTTGATTTTATTGATGAAAAGCGATCAAATTTTACAGATTTATTGGAATATCATGTCTGAATTTACGTGCAGCATTAAATTTTTGAAAACGTTATACATGAAATTTATGAAAAATTAACCTAAATAGCGATATTCATCAATGATTGCGAGTATACTTTTCGAACGTAATATATCGAATATTAATTTCAATATGTATATATCGAATATATTAAGACGCCGCTTAACGTGGGGGAAGCGTTCCAAGAAGACAAAGCGATAAACAAAGTAATTTTAACATAGGGATAGGGGTACAGTGGACTAAAAATAAACATGATTTACTTTAAGTTATTTTTATATTAATTTGCATAATAATATATGTTAAATATATTATTATGAATCCCTCTCTCCCCCCGTGGGGGGTAATTTCGAAAAATTCCTTTTTTGTGTATGTTCTCGTGACGTACCTAACTGTGTACCAAATTTCAACTTTCAACTCCTAACTATTTGGGCTCTGCGCTTATTATTATTCTTATGTTGGGTGTAGTGGTTTATACTCGGTTGACACCAGTGGCTGTGTACTATGCCAGACCAGAGTCAAGGCATAGCAACCAAAACAAAACTAAAATTAAATATATGTGTCAGTGTCAGTATTCAGAAATTTCCTAACAATATGGCATATATTCAATATTGTGGCCTTCTGTAGTGTGATGTATGTATTTTTATTCAATTGTAATGTTTCCAGGCTTGTAATGCGTGTAGTGTCACACCACTACAAGCCTGCTTGTGTAGTGTGTGTGGTATCACACCTGTACAATAGAGAACGACAGGTACAATAAGCACCCTATCCATCCTCCACAGATGCTTTATTTCCTGAACGAGTTCTGTGTACTTGCTGATTTTTTCAGTGCATGTGTTTTGTACATTGTGAGTGTTTGGAACAGATATGTCTATAATGTATGTAATTTTATTGTGTTCGTCAATGAGTGTGATGTCTGGTTTGTTGTGGTAAATTTTTTTATCTGTGATTATGGCTCTGTCTTAATATATTTTGTGCGTGTTGTTTTCTAATACGGTCTGTGGAATGTATTTGTAGTATGGTTCGGAGATGGCTACTAATTTGTGTTTCTTTGCAAGCTCTTGGTGTATTATATTTGCTACTTGACTGTGTCTGTGTAAATAATCTGTCTGAGCTTGCTACCAGAAGTGATGTGTTGTATACTTTCTGGCACAACATGGAGTTTTCTGCATGTGTTATTTCTGAGTGTTGTATCTTTGAATATGTGTTTTGTTTAGTTTTTAGTATTTATGACCTGATCCTGTGTGGGCAACATGAATCCTTCTGTCTCCCCAAAGAGGCATCCCCGAGCTAACCAGCTGTTTAACGAAGTTTTTCAACAAAATCTTGGGCCAGGTAGTAAGGATGCCTGGTATGAAGTGCCTTTTGAGCCCACATTTGCTTAATGGTGTCTATGCTTTTTATATGTTGTGTTGTGTCTATATGTTGCGATAATATCCAATTGTTTTTTCAGCCGCATTAACAAATGCTGATTTCAGTATTTGTCATTGAACTTCCGGATTTGTCACAAAGTAGCCTAACCTTAACAAATTGCATAAACAGAAACATCTTAATTTTGACAAATGCTATAAAGACCGGACCTTAGAAAATTGGAAGAGGATTGTATGGTCAGATGAATCCAAAATGAATATAGTTCAGATAAGCGAAAATGGGTATGGACCATCGGTAAAGTATATAACTGAGCGAGAAGTACAAACAACATTGAAATTTGGTGGTGGTAGCCTCATGGTCTGGGACTATTACTTATGCTATTTTTTATTTTCCATGTTTTATACCTAATAGAATGATAGGCGTTATTAACACTAAGATGCTTGACAGCTATTTGTTAAAGTCTGTTGATTATAACCACATCGATAGAAGCATTCGTTTGTCGGCAAAATAATGATCCAAAACACGCATCCAGGAAAGCTTTGTGGTCAAAATATTAGCCCGCCTCAATCTTTTGGTCTCAACCCAATTGAACACATCTGGTCCCTTCTTAAACGTCGCTGGTCTGACTACGCATCTCTGCCTGAAATCATCCACCAATTATGGAAACATGTACGAAATGAGTGAAACGAAATAACATTGCAGAATTACAGAAATAGTTTTAACTCTATGCCTGATTGCATTAGGAAGGTTTTAAAGGACAAAGGAGGCTAAACCGATTATTGAAGTGTACTTTTTCCACAAATATGATAGACTTTCAAAATTCCAAATCACATGTTCTTTGTGTATTACTATTATTAATAAAACAATCACTTTGTTCAGATAATTATAAATTCGTACGTAAACATATAGGTATGGAAATACAGTTTTTCGTACATAATGTGCGTTGCAACATTTTCCAATTTTTCTTGCTTTTTTGGGAAGATTTTGGATGGTAATAATTGAAAATATGATTGTCCAATTAAGAAAAATATAGAATTCCCTTGTTTACTGCTGTTTAACTCTAATGATTAAAATGTCAATGTAGGCTTGCTTGTTAAACACAACTGAACATACAATAGTTTTTCTATAGAATCGTGGAAAACTTTTGTATAACGTTGTTCACATGCTATTTTATAATGAAAAACAAATCTTGCAACGAGTTACGTAACTTCCTCGCTATTATGAGATTTTATTTTAAAAGAACTTATACTATTAATCATAACAACAAATGGCACCAAACACAATTTAATAAAAATTATGTGTAATGCCATCTGTATAAGACTTTAAAAATTTTTTATATATTTTTAATTATTATAAAATGGTAAAATGCTTAATTTTGAGAGTAGGGTGAGTTTTATAAAAATTCCAAATGCTAATAAGGAACAACATCTTAATTAAGTATGACCCCTCTTCAGATATGACACAAGACACCCCTATCTCTCCATTTCTTAGACCTTTAATTCCCAAAATTTAATGGCACCAATGCTCCTTATATACAAAGTACCATGCCAAATTTTGTTTCTTAATCTTTATCTCATCCTGAGATGTTTATTTTTTAGTTGTGAAAATGCAATACTTGGGCAATTTGCCTAGGGAAATGCCTGCCGCCTTCAGAGGTATTTTTAACGGTAACTGGACCCTAACTTGTGTAACTAGAGTATTAACCAATGAGCATCAGCTTATCTATATATATAATCGAGACGAGATAATAATAATAATAATAACTCTCTCGTGGTCACCATCTGGTCATGGTGAGAAAGCTCAATAATTTTACTGATCCATAGGGCAATGCAGGCTGGAGCACAAGCTCCTGGTAGGGCCACCCATGTCACTAACGTCTATGGAGAGAAATGAAGCTAAAAATAACCACACCCACATTCTGTAGAGATATTTATTATGGTAATAACCAAAGTAAAAAATCAAAGTATGGTACCGGCTAGGACGTCGCCCGGGTTAACAAGGTTCGCGTCCGTGGGTTAGGCAGAGGCTCCCACGAAAAATAGGCCACAGTCTTATTTGGTTACCGGTGACGAAAGCAGCACCGGCCCAAGCATGGCTACTGCAATGCCCTCAACAGATGTGAGGAACCAACCCAGCCTTGGTGTTTCTGTGGCAATGCATCCACAGACCACAAACACTGGAAAACCACGCCAACAAATGAAATAGACAGTAGAAATGAACGAGTTTATCATCCGTACTTTCTACACGATCACAAAACTCGAAACAAACGTGACAGCATACAGACAACAACTACACCATAGATTCACACAACAGTATCCTCATCTCACTGTCACCTAACAAATGGTTGTTGATTAAAAAAGAACAATTATACACAACAACCTTATTCCACAAACAACACTTGAACTTATCAAACAACAGGTTGCTGATCAAATACATCAACAGATAGAAACATCTAACATTAATGAAGATCATGTAACCTGTCAGGATAATCCAGCAAGAAGCATTGATAATAACACACATACAACAATAACCACTAACGATACTACAGACACTTCTTTATCCATCACTGATAACATAGAAATGATGAAGTTAATACGCTCTCAATTATATTTCAGGAAACACTCACTGAATATACAGGTACAGATCCCAAACAGAGACCACTAATACCAAAAATCAACACGTCAAAGAAAGCAGGAAAAACACTAAATTATGTAAACACTCACTCACTACCACACTACATTCATTCAATTACTACACTCTCAGACATTCATACATTATTTTTTGCTGGGGCAGTCACAGTAGTGACACACCATGGACTGAAAGTACAATCACAGACAAATACACAAAAAACACAATTCTGAATGGCAGAGAAGAATAGAAATACAAATTAAAGACATTAGACAGCAATTAGGAAGGCTGACACAATACACTAAAAACAACGTAACACCCAAATTAAGGAAACAGCTCAAAAACATTTTCAGGAAAATAAAATCACATACAAAACATGAACATCACAACACACGCATTAGAGAATAAATTGATACACTAAAACAAAAGCTTGCTGCCAAAGCACGTAGACTCAAACGATACAAAATATGTACACTACGAAAACAACAAAATAAATTATTTACAAACAATGAAAAACTCTTTTACAGACAAATTAATAACAAAGCAAACACTGATACACAGCACAGTGGCACACCAACAGAAGAAGAACTCGCAACATATCGGTCTTCTCTTTGGTCCAGTGCTGTCACGCACAATGCTGATGCAGGCTGGATCGAGGAGGAGAACAGAAACTTGCACAACATACCAACTATGCCCTGTGCTAAAATAAACATACATGATTTCCAATACACTGTTAACAGAGTACACAACTGGAAGACACCTGGTGTAGACAACATTCACAATTTCTGGTACAAAAAGTTTACATCACTGCACCAGGAACTAGCTAAACACCTAACACACATCATCATCAATCCACTAGACATGCCAAATTTTCTTACTCGGGGCATCACCTACATGAAACCTAAAAACAACAATTCCACAGACTTTACACAATACAGTCTAATTACATGTCTTCCAACACTTTACAAATTATTGACATCCTGTATCGCAAACAAAATATACAAACATGTTAAAGAATACAACATTCTAACGGAACAACAAAAAGGTTGACGTAAAAATCACAGGGGATGCAAAGAACAGTTACTCATAGATTCAGTCATTCTACGGCAAGCACACAAACAACACAGAAACATACACATGGCACATATAGACTACAGAAAAGCCTTCCACAGTGTTCTACACAGTTGGCTGCTACATATTCTACACATGTACAAAATACATCCATCACTCATCGCATTCTTTCAAAACACTTTGCAGCACTGAAAACAACACTACATCTCAGAGTTAGTAACACTTCCATACAAACAAACCAAATTTTTATTAGGCGAGGAATTTTTCCTTGAGTCCTCTCTGGTTCTGCCTAGCCTTGAACCCATTACACATGTTAAACAACACACAATATGGTCATAATATCAGACATGAAAAAACAACACTGTCACATCCTATGTACATGGATGACATAAAACTTTATGCATCCACACAAAAACAACTTTATCAATTCCTACAAATCACACAATCATACACCAAGGACATACAAATGGAATTTGGTCTAAACAAATGCAAAACACTTCACATAGAAAAAAGGAATCCTAAAGAAAGAACATTTTGCACTTAGAAATGGAGATGTTATCGAATCCATGAAAGAGGGCGAGTTCTACAAGTATTTAGGATTCCAACAGGCCAAACTAACAGAACATACACAAATAAAGCAAAGATTAATTAAAGAATACCAGAGTAGGTTAAATTCTATTCTCAGCACACAGTTAAATGCAAAACATACAGTTAAAGCAATAAACACATATGTCATCCCAGTACTCACATATTCTTTTGGAGTTATACATTGGACTCACACAGATCTTGAGCAACTCCAAATGAAAACAAGAACAACACTTACTAAGTATAAACAACGTCATCCTAAATCTGCCACAGAAAGATTAACCCTTCCACGTAAAGATGGCGGACGTGGCCTGATTGACATAGTTAACCTTTACTACAAACAATTAATGTCACTGCGAGAGTTTTTCTACAAAAAACAAGAAACATCACAATTACATAAAGCAGTAACTCTAGCAGACTCGAATAACACACCATTAAACTTACACTCACATCATGTGGACACAACACAACATATAAAAAGCATAGACACCATTAAGCAATCGTGGGCTCGAAAGGAACTCCATGGCAGGCATCCTTATGATCTGGCCCAGGATTTTGTTGACAAAACTGCGTCAAACAGCTGGTTAGCTCGGGGATGCCTCTTTGAGAATGCCGGAAGGATTTATGATCGCCTTACGGGATCAGGACATAAATACTAAAAACTACAGAAAACACATAGTTAAAGATGCAACACCACACAAATGACACATGCAGAAAATGTCACATCATGCCAGAAAATATACAACACATCATTTCTGGTAGCAAGCTCTTGCCCCAGACAGATTATTTACACAGACATAATCAAGTAGCAAATATAATACACCAAGAAACACAAAGAAACTCTGCAAAGAAACACAAATTAGTAGACATCCACGGACCAGACATCAGTAAGCAGACCAGACATCACACTCATTGACAAACACAATAAAATCACATACATTATAGACAAATACATTCCAAACAGTCCCAATATACAAAACGCATGCACTGGAAGTATTAGCAAGTACACAGAACTCGCCCAGGAAATAAGGCATCTGTGGAGAATGGATAGGGGGGCTTATTGTACCTGTTGTTCTCTCGTCTACAGGTGTCATGCCATACACACTACAAAAAAGCCTGGGCACATTACAATTGAATAGAAACACATACATCACACTACAGAAGACCACTACATTGAATACATGTCGTATTGTGAGAAAATAGAATACAGACACACACACTGATACACTTCTTTAATTTCTCTTCTGGTTACTATGCCTTCACTTTGGTCCGGCATAGTACACAGACACCGGTGTTAACCGAGTATATGTCATTTAACTCAACATAATAATAATAATAATCAGCGCAAAGCCCAAACGATTAGAGGTTGAAAGTTGAAATTTGGTACACCGTCAGGGTACGTCACGAGAAGGTATGCTAAGAACGGATTTTTCGAAACGCTCCCCCACGGGGAAGAGGGAAAGGATTAAGGCTTCTAAATACATTACGGAAACCAGTTGATAATAAAAATAATCAGCGCAGAGTCCAAACAGTTAGGAGTTGAAAGTTGAAATTCGGTACACAGAAAATTTGTTAAACATCATGTAAAATATGATTGTGAGTGAATATGCAAATTATTAGTTATGACGTAGTAGTTAGATGTTTCTAGTCGAAATATGCAAATTAACTAATAGTGAGTCGTTAGCGATAGTGTGGCGTAGCATGTGTAGTGTAACCTGTGATAACTTTTTCTATAATATTTTATTATTAAAAAGATAAATAGGTAAATATATTTCACACAAACATTATTATTTTTATTTTTTTTTAAATATCATCATAATTTTTGGTAAATTTCAATTTATGTAGTTTGTTGCTTATACTGTGATAATGAGTTTTGAAGATTTAAATTTCTCAGAGTTTTGGTCAGTTTGTACCGTTCACAAATTCTACCTGTTAATGGAATCTAAAAATTTGGAATTAGGTTTGGAACCAGATTAGGGTTGCCAACATTTGCCAACTACTGGCCTGGAGGATTGCCCCCCCCAAATAAACAGTCACAAGATTTTATTTAGTCAACAATTATATTATCATATACGAGTACAGTATATATATTTATATATAGTATTACACAGTTAACAATCCAACATTATTTTATATAGTAAGTATAATTGTAATGCTTCTTATTTCTTAAAATTATATTTTTTTTCTGATTTTGCTACTTGCAATAATTTTTTTTTGGTCATGTTGAAATAAATAAGAATGAAAATCTTCGCAGCTCATGTCGAAATTAGTTCGAATGCCTAACTCTGCTTTAACGAGCTCCACTCGCATTCTACTTCTATCATTTCTTCACGCAGATTCCATTATAGAAAAAATTCTTTCCACAAATGCATTGCTTACAGGTACGCTTAGAACTTTGCCAACAATTTGTTTGATTTCAGTCATATCAAGAGTTTTAAAACTAGACACCCATATTTTTTCTGTTGATAACACCTCATTTCAAAGTTTTTCTAAATTGTTATTTTGAATTAAAATTATTTTGTCATATAGAATATCTTCATTATAGTAATAAGTATTAAAACTTTATCACAAAAAAGGATATTTTAAAAAATTACTTCTACAGACAATTTCAATTTTTACTTAGAAATAAATAAATTCATTTATTATAAAGGAGACAAACAAAAATTTATTTGAAAAACACAAATATTTGTTTTATTTGGGTCTCTAATTAATAAAAAACAACGAAACACCATTTTAAAATGCATTTTTATTCAAATAATATATTTATAAATAATATGTAGCCAAAAACGCAGCCAAGTCAAATTTCTCTAGCCGAAAAAGTAGCCAATGCGCCAAATGATATTTTTTTTATGCCAAACTGATAAAAGGATAGCCAAATTTTGCACAAAGTAGCCAAATCTGACAACGCTGCCTATGTTAGCGAAATATGGCGACCCTTCCAGTAATCTCGATGATATGAGTGTTTAGTAATGAAATGTAGATGATGCTTATCGTAATGATGATTTTGTATGCAAATTTTCAACAAAAGTTTTCGATCTGGAAATATGAGGAATAATGTGAATGTTACAGAATAATTAACAAACCAATTTTAAATTTTAATATTAAAGAATAATAAGTAAAACATTGATATTCCTGGTGAAATTACTAGTAAAACTGGAGACTGGATAAATGTCACCAAAACTGGAGTCTCCAGGCGAAAATGACACAGTTGGTAACCCTAAACCAGATGTTGATAATGCCTTTCTATTTGCTGTAAAATTAGGAATACAACAAATTGATTTAGTGTGCATTTTATTTACAAATACCTGTAAATTATACTAACGAATTAACAGAAAATCTAGTTTTCTAAGATGTACCAAATGTAGAACTAAGTATTCTGCTTACGAAGTTACATTTTAAAGCAAATTTGGCAATATCTTGTGGTGGACTTTTGTCGTTCATTTGGCACTCTGCTTGCAATGTACGGCAACTGGAATGTATGGCATTCGGCACTATCTGACTCATACAACTATTTGTTTATGTATAAAGTAAACCTGGCTAGCTAGAAAACCATAAGAAAGATTTCGAATTTTTGTAACATACTTGAGTATGACATATCCATAGACTGGAAAAACACCAAAATGGCTTGAACCAGAGAAGGTTCCATCTGCACCCGTTTATAGAACAAATAATTACGGTTGAACTTCAGATACGTATACTGCCATGGCGACGTTATGGTTGCGCTTCCGACTGTTCGTGCGCTCGACTGCCGACGGTTCCCCTCCGGGAGCCGTTGGCAAGCCGTCATGTGCTAAATGTTACTAGTTATTGATTCACGGTAGTTATTGAACAGAAGAAAAAAAAGAAACGTCAACAAAAATATAGATAATCTAATCTAAGCTAACCTAACAGAAGCGCCGCCATGACAGTATGCATAAGTGGAATTTAACCAAAAGTAGAAAACATTGAAAAACAGATAAAGAAGAAAGAAACAACAACAAATTTGACTACAAAGAAAAAGAAAATAACGTCTACAATAGTAGCTGAATCGACAATGTCAGGGGAAATAAAGACCTGCAACGAGTGCAGAAAAATAAACGGTTAATGTTACCCTTGGTGCCAAAATGGCGACAGGGAAATTTTTTCCTACGTTCTAGACGGCAACAGGGAAAATTATTTTTCCCTGCATTCGACATGGCGGCCGCGTTTCCTGTAACCTCGAAACGGAGACACGCTGTGTTTGTGACGAGAGAGGAAGCTCTTTGGTAATATTATGACGTAATGCGTTGGTACCGAGATCGTCGAATTATGCAAATTTCGTTTGCAGGGAGTGTAGAAGAGAGTGGTTTGTTGCATGTTTAGTGTTAGCCTCGAATTTTTTTTACAATATCAGTTCTTTCCGAATTGCTAAAAAGGTAATTATTTTAAACGTAAAAAAGCGTTCTTCTCGCATGTTTTGTTAGATTTGTTTTTTTTTTATTTTTAAAGTAAATTCGGTAATTTTCTAGGCGGTTACTAATTTCGTGCATGTCATGGGCGACGTTGATTTGAGTTCGAAAGAATTCTGGACCAAATGTACTACCAGGAAGTTTTATAAAATGATAGAAAGCGATTATTTGGAATTCGAATTGAACCCGGCAATTGATAATGCATTCAAATATGCGGTCAAATTAGGTATACAACAGATAAATTCGACGTGTTTTACGTGCGATAAGACATGCAAATTATATTACAGAAGCGAAAGAAATGAATGTCGTCTTAGATGCAGTTCGTGTGGAGTTAAATATTCATTGTACGAAGAAACTTTTAAAAGTAAATGTGGTCGTCTCTCTTGGGAATGTATCTTGTCATTATATGGCACTACCTATGTCTAGAATGTAGTGCGACGATTTCGTCTTTAGCATCCGGGATATCTGGAAAAGCTAGTGTAGATTGGTCGAATCACATACGTTTGGTAATGCTAATATCACTAAGCAACATGACGAGCTTCAAAATCTGCAGGCCGAATAAGAGCGAGATCGACGAAACAGTCATTTGCAAAAGGAAGTACGAAAAAGGCAGTCGACAAAATGGGTTGTCAGGTATATGACAAATCCGAACTCTAAATTGGATAGTTTACAAATACGTTAATTCAGGAAGTTTAATAATAATAACCGACGAATGGAAGGGGTACAACCACATTGACGACATCGAAGGCGTAAATGTAGAACACAGAACTGTAAATCATTCGGAAAATTTCGTTAATCCGAACACAGGCGACAACACTAAAAACATAGAACGCTTATGAGGGATACCTAAAAAATAAAAAACACCTGCCGAAGCATTACACTAGCGATTTATCAGACTCATACATGTATCTGTTCATGCACAAAAAGTTCATGGACTGGTTTAAAATACTCCCAGAGAAAGATTTCACATTTTCATCAAACATCTGGCAATGATTTATTTCGGGACAGGAAAAAGTCCGAATTGGATAGAACCCGAGACAGTTCCGTCTGCACCCTTTCAAAATGTAGATAAGAAGAATACAAAGAAATCAAAGAACGGTCGGGAAAAGGAAACGTCAACCACCGCGAGTAAAAAAATAAATACGAAGTCATCGACAGTAGTAGCTTATGCGAAACTAGGGGAGATCTATAAGAAACGAAGATCAAACTTCCAAAGTCGGGAAGAAATGTAAAAAAGAAAAATAACAGACAATTAGCGTGAGTAATTTTATTTTGGCTACTAAAATTGTTTACGGTAGCTTATTATAGTATAGGAGTTGCTCGGTCACGTTGCGAAACGCGCAGTCTCCAGAGAAGACGAAGATGGCGACCGGAAACGCGGCCGCCATGTCGAATGCAGGAAAAATAATTTTCCCCATCGCCGTCTAGAATGTAGGGACAAATTTCCCAGTCGCCATCTTGGCACCAAGGGTAACATTAACCAAATAAACAAAATCAAGAAAAAAGTAAGATCGAAAGTAAAAATAAGCATTAACGTGAGTAGGTATACAGTTTTAATAATTTTGCTATAGTAGTATATTATAGTTAGGTTGTCACGTGGTCTCCATTCAATATATCGGTTACTTCGAAATCTTTAAAGTAATCCAAGATGCCGACCGGAAGCGCCGGCATCTTGGAACTATTGGTAACATTAACCTACACCGAAAAAAATACATGGAGTGGTATACAAAGAGAAAGCGGGAGAACTGGACAATTAGTTATCAATATATTAAAGAAAATAAGATTCAAAAGTGACAATGAAGGAGTTTCATCTACAGTGATAAGAGAGATTTCACTGTTGAAGAAAGTAAATCATAGCAATCATCAATAAATCGCTTAATTTTAATGTTTTTTCAATATTGTTTGTAAATTAATTCAATAAAATCTAGTTTAAAATAAAATATAAATTTATGTATGAATACAAGTATTATTCTCTAAATGTAGATGAAATCAATATTAGTATTTTTTGGAAACAGTATACTATAGCTAGTCTTTATTATAAAAATTATATTAAAGAAATACTCATTCCCAAGATGCAATCTTAATTTGCAATTATGTAAACAACAAAATCTGATGACAGAGTCAAGAGTACTAAGATGCTATTTTTTTCTAATATATAATATAAAACATTATATAAAATGTAAAAAAAATTAACTTTTAGAGAAATTTTATTTTTAAGATAAACTTATTTATTTTTTGATTATTACTGTACTTTCAATTATTTAATTTAATTGTGAATATGTTTAGTAAAATTAAGATAATATATTAAAAATATTTTATTTAACATTTTTACAGTTTAAATTGTAAGAGGGAAATGATACTAATTGCATTTTTATATATATATAGATGATTATTTCTACATATATAGCCTATTTAACTGAATATTTGTTTTTCAGTTTAGATGATGTACATGTACTGTACTTCTGGAAAGAAATTGGCTGTGTTTTGGTTATTGAATATTTAATACTGGATTCGAGAACATGTTTGGGGAAGTTTAATAGTGGACAGTATGTGGATGAGATGCTTATCAAGGTAAACAGTTTTTTATTTTAATATATATTTAATATCATTTGCTAGGATTTGTATACACTTTCACAGATTTTAGAAAAATCACTTATTTAACTGATAAGAATTACATCTCAATTCAATATTTTCAGCAAAGGAATTCAATGAGGTGTAATTCTTATCTTCATGTACAGTTCAGTTCCAGTTTACTGGTACAGTTTGTGTTTATTACTTAACTGAATACTTCAATTCTAAAATTTACAAAATTTTATTTATTTTCCTCTTTCAAAATTTTTAAATTGGTCTTTTCAAATTAATAAGTACTTGGAGTAAATGGCATTCAAATATGTAAGCCAATTAATTGGGATGTTACCAGCTTTGTTATCTAGGCTTGAGGTTGAAATTTTAATATATAAATACAGTATATTCCACCTATTTTAATCAAAGATATTATCATCAGTTGGTTAATATTATTGAAATTAGCAGGTTCCAAAATGTTTGAGTTATAATACACTTCAAAAACTTTGCTTACTGTAATCAGAATTCAGTCATTTGTATTGTTATATTTGGATAAATAGCATGAAAAGAAAACAAAATTAACAGTAAGTATATGGCTAGCATGAAAAAACTTATCATCAGTCTTAATAATTAAAATGATGAACTGTATTTTGTGAGCAAGTAACCTGTGTTATAATTGCTGGCATTATGCAATTTATGTTTGTCAAATTGGTAGAAGACAAACAATACCGAATGAATTTTTTTATTGATTTGATAATAACTATAATTAATAAGTGTTCAGATTTATACATTATTAAAAGGATATGTTAAAACAATTACTTACTCAATGAAACCAAAATTTCTACTAACTTTATCATTTTATTTACTTTGCATAATGTAACCAGTTTAGGTGAGTATCAAAGTGATTACAATTTCAATTTAATAATTTCAAAAAGACTTTCTGAATGCTTTTTGCTTAAACGAGACATTTCCTCTAAATCATTCCAAATTTCAATAAGCTTAACAGTTTATTTTTCAGAAAAACCTTTTTGTCGATTTTATTTACTACATATTTATTTTATATTATAGTCATATAAAATGGACTCTCTACAAAATGGAAAATAAATATCTGGAACAAAATTATTTGCTACATAATATAATAAGTAGGAATGATTAAACATAATCTAAAGAAAGTAGAATTTTCCAGTATAAAACAATATTATGATTATTAACTTCTAACTTGCAAATTTGAATCAGGATTTACTTTGCAGAAGCAAGAGCTATTCTATTATTTTCTTCTCGATGTGCTACTTTTTAGACAAGTTGAATATAACAACACAAAACCACTGTTTCTTTTAACTGCCTGAGAAAAAATAAGTATTTAATTTTTTTCTTCAGTAAGTTTAATAATAATATTGTACATCTTTTTAGAGAAATTTGCATTTTAAAAAATAGATTGAAATTTATTAATTTTACCAGATTTATGAATCTTTATTTGAGAAAAATATTTTAGGGCAAAATGCTTTCATTTTTTCCATTATAGCCAGACAAAAAAAAGCAACTATGTCATCTAATAAATTTTTGGAACTAGCCAGATATTTGTATATCAGCATTTCAGTATTTTGAATGTGATTGAAGCACAAAACACTTGTTTTTTTTGAAAAAAACAAATTTTAAATAACGTTATCATGTATAAAACAGATATCTGTCAGAAGAGAATATTGTAGCATGCTACATTGTAGATATACACTAGATATTAGAACATTATCTCTCTAAGTACATATGGGCGATTTGCTATAATTTTTTTTTAAATCTGTGAATAAATTATTCGTAATCGAATTATATATATATACCGTATATCTCGGCATATAAGACAAGGTATAAATTTTCGTCGAAGTTTTATACTTTTAGCATATATCTGTCCTTACTTACAACTTACAATTAAGCAGAAGAGTCCCGAAGGATACTACTAACTAGTTAGTTTTATTGTACATTTAAAACAAGGTAAAAAGTCCTGCCCCGCAGTGAGCATTGCAGGAGCATGCATATCTGTTACATAGTTCTACCGAGTTACAGTAGCACTAATGAACGAAGCAAAGGGAAAAGAAAACAAATTTTAAAAAAATTTTTTAATTTAAAAAATGATAAATAAAATAAAAATAAAATAAAATAAAAAGAAACACAATAACAATAAAACACCCAAACAAAATATGCAGCAGCATGCTGCAGCATATAACAGATACTTATCAGCAGGAATATTTTCGCAAAAGAAGGTTACAGTAAATACAATAATTCCGACAATAAGTGTTCAACAGCATTTATCCCGTGCAGAAAATTTGTAAGAAAGATATGAGAATCTCATGAGTCCATATATAATATGCGTACAATTCAAAAACAAAGTCCACACAGCTAGTAATTATAAATATCAATTCCAACACTTTAAACCCAAAAACAGAGGAAGATGATGAAGCTTACATATTTCTTACAGTCAGCAAACACAAATGTATATAGAGAAGCAATGATCTACTTGTATCAGTTGGTGTGCTAATAAGCAAAGGTTGCATTATGAATTAAACAATTTGTGCTTTGTAAATGATTCCATAAAACATTAAATTAATCTTCAATAAAATTTCGAAATTGACGGTTTTTTGCTTTTGTGCGAATATAATTTACAATTTTTAATACTGGTGTAAATACGTGCTCAAAATTTAAGTGTTTTGCAATTAAATGTTCGCGATGTAAAATGCAATGAATAGGGATAAAGTCCGGAATGGTTTCATCTTTTTTTTAAAAACCCAATTAAACCTATGTTTTGGCCCACCATTGCTGCAGCTCCATCTGTAGCAACACTAACTAACTAACGTTTTGGAACTGTTTTAAGAACATCATCAAGTGCTGTTTTTATATCAACGCCGCGTGTAGTATCTTTAAGAGCAATCGTGTCTAACAATTCTTCGCGCGCTATACAGTCATTCGTAACGAATCGAATAAAAATTGCCAGCTGCGATAGATCAGTTACATCAGTAGATTCGTCCAGGGCTAAACTAAACTCTACACAATTATTTATGTCTTTATGCAATTGTTCCAATAAATCTAAGTTTATTGCTGAAATACGACGTTCAATTGTATGCCGTGTGGTGGGAATGTTCTTAATCGAATTTAAAAGTTTCGTGTTATTAGGATCTAAGATCTTAATGATATCAACAATATTTTTCTTAACAAAATCCTTTTCCGTATATGGACGTTTATCGCGCGCGATATTCCGTGACATTATAAAACTAAGTCTAATGATTTTGCTTTTCCCGTAAATCTGGTCATTAAATTAATTTGACTGTTTAATGACAATTTTAAAGATTTAATCTTCTTAGAGCGAAGTTCTGATTTTTCTGGAAATTAAGCCGAAAAGTCCAAATGTAATTTATCGTGGTGACGCTTTAAATTTCCCACTTTCAAATTGTTTATAGTTGTTTTACATATGAGGCAAAAGGCTTTACTATCTTGTTGAATAAACGCATAATTTTCCTCCTAGTCGTCATTAAAATTTCTTTTTTCATCGATGTATTTTCGCTTTCTTTTTATATTCACATGCCATGTTCAAAGGTATTCTAAAATAAAAATTTAAAAACGAGTTCATTCGTTTACTTAATAAATCTGCAGAAATATTACTTTTTTGTCAAAAATGTTCGTTTTCGAGTAAAGTTAACACAACCAACAATACTAACTATAGAGACAGAGCGTTTACTCGACTTCAGCGCTACTGCAGAATCAGAATTGGGATAGAAGTTCACAAATAAATATGAGGCAACTTAGATTAATAATAGTAATATTAAATTTTACATGCTATTTTAACGGAAACTTTTTAAAGCAAGTATAAACATTTCCGATTCTTATATGCAATTCATTTAAATATTTATAAGAAAAAACAACACTTAATATAAAATGAAATAATAGCTTTTTTATAATACAGTCAAACCTGTTTTTATTCGGTCTTTTTTTGTGCGAATTCTTATTTGTGCGGTATAGTTGGCAACCAGTCTCACGCGTTTTGTCATGTCTCACGTTGACTTATTATAGCATAAATGAACTTATTACAGTAATATTATTGCATGAATATGCGAAAAATGAAATAAATTATTTTTTAAGTCAACAAAACACCACCTGGACAAAAATATGTAAAACAGACGATAGACAAGACGATGCAGTCAAGTGCTGACATCTGTTGTCAATAAATTCTACTTGTGTTTTAATTACGTTAATTACCAGTAAACCTTCAAAGTGCTTTCACATTCCTGGACCGTTAAGATAAGATTCATTTCGAAGCGCAAATTGAAGGTAAATGTACTATATTTTTTCTTTTCTATTTGGATATAAAATTTTAGGATTTTTATTTTATGTTTAGACATAATCCCTGAAAATGAATAAGGGCAAAAACAAAGCGAAGAGGAAAGTAATTTCCTTAGAAACTAAGACTACGATTTTAAAACTAGTTATTTTCTATGTGAGACTATTTTATGCGGTCTCTATCCACCGCATAAAAACAGGTTTGACTGTAAGATATATATATATTTTTTAATAATAAATAAATTATAATTGTCGTATTAAGTAGCATAATCTAAATTTAAAATTCAGAAAATGCTAAAACGTTTCCTAGTTTCAATTGTCAATAAGGAAATATAAATTTCAAAACTATTAACGTTATAGAAATTGTTATTCATTATATATTCATTTTTAATGTCGATTTGGATAAATAAGCATCACAGTAGAGCATCGTTTATCAGACCCCCCCGATCAACCGTTACATCGGTTAACCGACCGCGTTCTAGTCCGCAAATTCAAATGTCCGCTAGTGATGTGCCGCTACAATATTTGGCTATGTCTTGGCTATTTTTGTTAAATTTTTGCGTGTTTTAGCTGGCAACACTGGCTCGATCATAAAAGGTAGGCTAGTATTTAAACCAGGCTTAATTTTCTATTTTTCTTTATTTTTGTATTCATTTTGTGCAAAATAAAAAAGATAATTTTTAACTATACAATAGCGATGATTTTTTTTAAATTTTGTTAGTTTTAACATCGATGAAAATTCAACGCGAAGTAGGTTAATAGCGATATACTAATTACATGAGATATACTAATTCACTATACTAATAATGTATTTTTTCATACTTTTCGGTTATCCGTTTTTTCAGTCATCCAACCAACCCGTCCCCAATTGAGTCGGATAAACGATGCTCTACTGAATGATTATTTTTCTATTAATGTTTTCACGTATTATGTTATCTAATAAATATTACATTTATTTTTTAATAAATAATGTAAAACGTTGCCATATTTTGAGATTTTTATTTCAATCGATATATTATTTATTTTATATTATTCAGGAATCATACATAAAAAATAATAAAAGCAAACTTAAAATAAAAACAAATTTGGTATAAATTTAAGTATCTTGCAGTGAGCCACAAGTATACTAGAAAAGAGCCACAGTTTGGCCACCGTGGCTCTATGCTATCATTAAGGGAATCTAAAGGGTTGAACTATACTTTATTTCATGAACAGTGTGTGTGCAGACAACAAGTTTTTTAATTACTTAAGAATGTCAAAGTCGTCCTCCTTTGAATTATTGTCTTTAATAACGAGTGACTGGCTGTGCCACCGGTCGCCCTGCACGTGTCGTCGACTGAGTCACCGGTGGCCAAGGTCTGTATAAGAAGGTCTGGACACGCGTGACCTACTTCTTGAGCCGCCATTTTGGGGTAATTTGAGTTGCATGTTTTAAGCAAACTTGTACGAGCAGTCAGTTTTATACGACAGTAATTGAACTAAACTTGCATAAATCCAGTGATTTCCAGTCAAAAATATAATAATAATTTCGGATAATTATGCAATTCCAATTTTATATAACTTTTCGATCAAATAGTTTAAAAGAAAAAATCATCCATATCATTTGTTGTCGTGATTGAAACTAATTAAATGAGTGCTAAAACTGATGCAATTACGTTTACAGGCTCTTCGTAAAGTGATGCAATAATATCAAAGAAAAGTTAAAGTAAAACGAAGAATATACAATAAAGTTATCCAAAATTTTATTTTAAAGCATTTACCAACACAATATTAATGCATTAAAAAAATAAATACTGGACTAACGTTTAATTAATGAACATTTTTGGCTTTATAAAGGCTTACACGTCATATTTTCCTAATTACATAAAATTTATCAAAAAGGATAATATTAAACACAATTTGATGATATTTTTAACAGAGCTTATCTGAGACATAACTTCTTTCTCTGTAAACACGCAAAAAGCTGTAAACTCTGTAAACCCATTGTTTAACGTTTTGAGTACGTATATACGTAATAATAGTCGACTCACGCAGGAACTACTTATGGTGATCTCTATCGATATGCTCCAAATGGACGCTGCCGCATAGAATCACGGGAGCGTGTCCTGACCTCCTTATACAGACCTTGCCGGTGGCGCAGCCGACTGCACAACCTGGCGGACTTGTCTAATAAGGCCCTTAGTCTTTTAAATTGAGATACCTAGATAAGGGGCCGGCGAAATTTTCCTCCGCCCCAGGCGGATGACTCCCACGCTACGTCACTGGATCAGCGATCATCATCTGAATAATAACACTATATAGCGTATACGAAATTATATCCTATTTGTAATTTTTCGAATGAACAAATTTTATTTTCTTACACTGCCTTGCGATTGTTGCAAACATTCGCAGTGATTCAGCATTCGGGTAATGACCTTGACTATTTACAAAACCGTCGTATGGACTATTCTATTTTGTGGACATACCCTACTCTCTACTAGTAAATAATTACGGTTTGTCCGTTTTTCATAATGGTTTTAATTTATATAAATTTCAATCTAATTTCTTCGTATCTGTCGTATAAGACGACCCCGGAATTTGATGGCCTTTTTTTTATAATTTAACTATCGTATTATCTGCCGAGATTATATATATATATATATAAATATTTGGGTATACTATAGATTACTCCCTATAGAATTTCGTGTGTTTGGGTATATATCTGAACTCAGGGGCCCGAGACGAGTTCAACGATACTCTACTTTTGGACCAGAGACGAAAAATAAAAAAAGTTATCATACTTTTTTACGGCGATCGCGCGATGATAGGGAGTCGCGTCGCTCTCCGCTAAGTCGGCCTCGCTATCGCGATCGGGAGTCCCGTCGCTTGCCGTTAAAATTGCCTTTAGTAGACGTTTCCCCCTTTTTTACTTTGTTCAAAAACTACCGTGAATCGATCACTAGTTTAGCACATGGCGGCGTGTGGTGGCGCCCGTACGAGAGGTCAGTCGGGCCGCCATGTTCGCTGCCATAAGTAACATTAACCGAAATGGCGATCGCGCGATGATCGGAAGTCGCATCGCTCTCTCCGCTCTCGTATCGCGTGTTTAACGCTCCGGGAGATGACCGTAGTCCGACGTCACGGTTTGCAGACTTTACCGCAAGATGGCAATACTAGCAACTACGGTGCCGTCTGCATGAGATCATTAAAAAATGTGGTAACTTAAAAAGTGTGATAACTTTTTTATTTTTCGTCTCCGGTCCAAAAATAGGGTATTTTTGAACTCGTCTCGGCCCCCTGAGTTCAAATATATAATCAGTCCTGAAATTCCGTAGGGAGTAATCTATAGTACACCCAAATATTTTAATAAAAATGCTTTTTATATTATCTTGAAAGTAATAAATTAATAAGTTCTTTAAGCCTATCACATTTACATTTGTTTTGTTTAAGAAATCGTATTTTGCACATTTTTGCATCCACGATCACGGTCTTTTTGAAAGATGGTATAATATATTGTAAAGACGATTAGCGATTACTGTTTAAAAATGAAGTTTTTAAATCTAATTTTTAAACTTTTAAATCTGTACTTATTATATAAAATGCTTTTCGGATTTAATCTTTTCAGAACATGTGCTACTGCAGCGTTATTTCTGCTTTCAAGTGTGCTGTAAAAAATAATACAGCCCAACAGCGCCACTACAGCTGAATAACTATTTACAGCTGTTAATGGTCCTGCTGGGCTGCATTATTTCCAAGAATTAGTTAGTAAATTGCGGTATGTCCATTATCGAAACTTTTCACTTGTCCTATTCTTGTTTCTTTATCTTTCGGTGTTCTTAGAGACGTTATTAGGATTTTTAATGTAAGTTCTAGTGTTTATTTTTGAATGCTAATGTAGTGTACTCGGGTTATACTAATACTTTTGTTTACAGGAAATCGTACTTCAACATTAACACAGATTTAAACTAGGACCATCCACGTAGAGTAACTGGCGGATAATTACAGAATCCGTGGCCGTAGTTCTGATTTTTACTACAAGATGTCGCTACTTCGTGATGTCAAGAAGCTCCACAAGCGTAATTCTAATTTACGGTTAATGTCCACTATGTTCGAAAACTGGTTATCTCCGTGTGACAACAAGTTTTCTTTGTTTTTTTGTGTGATGTTATCAAATTGTATTGACATAAGTACATATTTTATGCAATAAATTGTGGGTATTTCTTCATACCTATAGCTATTCCGTTTAAACGTTTACAAAAAATGGCGTGCATCGCTTTCGGACATTTTTGGGTATACAGTCGACAATTTACATGTCGTTTCGTATTAATTAATTGATGCTCTAAAACTCTAATTGGGAAGTTTCTTCTATCTGTTTTCGTTTTTGATTTGCACCGCCAGTCTTCCAAATTTCGCCACTAGGGGCGTTGATGTCGTTTACGTTAGGAGCGTAGTCGCTTTACTCTACAGTTATCTCACTTGCATAGCTGTAGCTTTCTCCATTCTCAAGAATTTTCTGGTTAAAAGGGACTTTCCTATGCACCCTGTATACATTACATGGTGATTGCATCATACGTAGAAGTACAGTAAGACCCCGCTTTACGCGGAGGATGCGTTCCTAGACGAGAAAGCGCTGAACGAAACAGCGTTAAACGAGGTCATTTTAACACAGAATAAATATGGATAGGGAACATGTGACAAAAAAACTAACCAAATTTTACTTTAATTTTAAATTATTTTTATATAAATTTGTATAATAATATATGTGAAATAACACACGAACATATGCACATAGAAATGTAAAGTTTATTTTTTGTGATGATCCTGGCTTTTCTAAACGTTTTGTATTTTTGCACTAAAGTCGTAAAGTTTCATTTGTCGCATTTTCCTTCCTTAAGCAAATGTCGGTAGCAGAAAATCGCATCCAAAACGCCTCGTTTTGCTTTTGCACTCTTTTCAAAATCTAAATCGTTTGCTACAATTTGATCAACGATTTCTATTATCCTTACCAAACTTTTACTAAAGAAATCTGTAAAAAAATTTTTTCAGTTCTTCGTTTTCAGAATCTTTATTTTCTAGTTTTACGCGAATTCGTTGTTTTGCCAGTTCTTGAAGGCCGTCGTTGGTAAGGCTTTCAGCAGAAACCTGCAGTAACTCAATATCCTACTCGTCTACATCTAGTCCTGATGTATCAATTAGGTTTACAATTTGGTCAACCTAATAATGCAGCGATAGGCTCTCCTCGTTGAGAATTGTTGGATACCTTCAGCCGTAACTTCTTACACATTTTTGCTACCTTTTTCTAATTGGTTCGTGTTCGTATATAATAGTGTTATATACGAATCAATGATATGCCGCGATAATTTAAATCGGCGTAAATTTTTAGGCTTCGAGCTGACCGCGTTATATCGAATCAGCGTTAAGCGGAGTCTTACTGTACAGTGGGTGATCGGTTAACGAACAGTTCGGATAACGAACACTTCACAGAACATACAGAAAAAGAAGCGACATAAAATAGTGAATACCGATTGTTCTTCCCTTGTCTCCAGGTGACAATTCGAAACTTTTTCGAGCTCTGCAGATTGAAACTCTCCCTTGTAATTCCAGCTTTTTATTTACCTTTCTGACAAATAATTTTTTATAGTCTTCGCGAGACTGTCGGGCGGGTAGAGGAGAGCGGGGCTAATTGTCACAGTTTTAGTCATTTTTAGTTTTAGGGTCAATAATATCAATTTACTTCTCAATGTCAGATGTGGTAGCTGCATATTCGTAATGTGAATGAATGTCTCTTTAATCCGAATAAATAAATCCGATAGACTTTCTCACAGCTATCAGGTTAGGTACTCCTTTATTGGAAATTACAAATGCATTTCCGGCTTATTTAGTGTTTAAGCTTTTCCTCAGTGTAATGCTACAGAAGTATTAAAAATAACAAAAAATTTAGTTAATTTACAAGAAACGCACGTGTAGATGATCTTTACAGACACAAAAAAAACTTTTTTACATACCTTTGAAGGCAGAGGAGCGCCTTTCAGATTTTTAAGATACAAACATTGGTGTGTGTTGGGTGACAATAGTGCAAAGTGAAATTGACACGTAATTGACAAAAGTGAGGCGTTCTAGTAAAAATCTGGCAAACACGTGGGTAATTGTCCGGTGACAACAGTTTAAAGTTTACAGATCAAATTGACGTAATAACCCGTAGAGATACATTTTTTAATTATTATTCACAATAACAGTGATATATTAACAGTAATATTGTTGTAGGTTATTAGATAACAGTATGCATAATTAATCATTTTGTACAACGTATGGGATACATACCAATATGATATTTACTGATATATCATTATAGAATGAAAGGTCTTCTTTTATTTAAACATGGTGTATTCTTTTAAATCAAAAATATTCGAAATACCATTAAATAAAGCAAGTTTTTACATGATATAAGTAATTTATTTGACAATTATAAAAAACAATACATACATAAAGTTTTATTTTTATTATCCCCAGTATTACATTTGTAAGCTGCATACGACACTACCATTATGGATTATTTTTTCTAATCCTTTCCCTTATCATATTACACCATTGTTCAGAGATTTGCATACCGTTTCAGAGACTAATCAAATTATCTTTATTATATTTTATTATAAGGGAACAAGGGAAGACCAATCGGTATTCACTATTTTATGTCGCTTTTTTTTCTGTATGTTATGTAAAGTGTTCGTTATCCGATTACCCACTGTACACAGGACTGGATTTACTAATCCAGGGCCCTGAACATAAATTCGGTGGGGCTATTTTTAAGAGTAGGCAAATTTAATGATTTAGAAAATTTTCACAAAACACTGTACTGTACGTACCAGAGCTATAATAAGCCATTTAGAGATATAACCTTTTTACATAAGATAGAACTCGATTCAAGCATTCTCTTAAAATAAATGTATTATTTAGTAACTGTTATTTTTATAATTATAATACTATTTTTCATAGCAAAATACAGCGTAACGTAAAAAAAGTTATTATATTTAATGATATCGTGAAGCACAATCGATCTTTTTACATTTTCGATGGGCGCCGCCATTTTGGATTTTTAGATTTTTACTTAAAATAAATGTATTACTACGTAACTGTTATTTTTATAATTATAATACTCTTTGTTATAGCGAAATACAGCGTAACGTAAAAAAAGTTTATTATATTTAATGATATCGTAAACAACAATCGATCTTTTTACAATTTCGATGGGTGCCGCTATTTTCGATTTTGAGTTATCACTTAAAATAAATATATTACTTATTAACTGTTTTTCTTATAATTATAATACTATTTATAATAGCAAAGTACAACGTAACGTACAAAAAGTTATTATATTTAATGATATCGTAAAGAACAATCGATCTTATTACATTTCGATAGGCGCCGCCATTTTAGATTTTTAGATTTATACTTAAAATAAATGTATTACTCCGTAACTGTATTTTTATAACTATAATACTCTTTGTTATAGCGAAATACAGCGTAACGTAAAAAAAGTTATTATATTTAATGATATCGTAAAGAACAATCGATTTTTTTACATTTTCGATGGGCGCCGCTATCCTCGATTTTGAGTTATCACTTAAAATAAATATATTACTTATTAACTGTTTTTCTTATAATTATAATACTATTTATAATAGCAAAGTACAGCGTAACGTAATAAAAGTTATTATATTTAATGATATCGTAAAGCTCAATCCATTTTTTGACATTTCTTATAAGCGCCGTCATCTTGAATTTTGAGAGTTTTACTTAAAATAAACGTATTACTTATTAACTGTTATTTTTATAATTATAATACTATTTTTAATAGCAAAATACAGCGTAACGTAAAAAAAGTTATTATATTTAATGATATCGTAAAGCACAATCGATGTTTTTACATTTCGATAAGCGCCGCCATCTTGGATTTTGAAATTTTTACTTAAAATAAATGTATTACTTATTAACTGTTATTTTTATAATTATAATACTATTTTTAATAGCAAAATACAGCGTAACGTAAAAAAAGTTATTATATTTAATGATATCGTAAAGCACAATCGATCATTTTACATTTTCGATGGGCGCCGCCATCTTGGATTTTGAAATTTTCATTTAAAATAAATGTATTACTTACTAACTGTTCAGTGAAAATCTCAAAATCCAAGATGGCGGCGCCCATCAAAAATGTAAAAAGATCGATTGTGCTATACGATATCATGAAATAGAATAACTTTTTTACGTTACGCTGTACTTTACTTTTAAAAATAGTATTATAATTATAAGAATGACAGTTACTAAGTAAAACATTTATTTTAAGTGAAAATCTTATGATCCAAAATGGCGGCGCCCATTAAAATGTAAAAAGATCGATTCTGTTTTACGATATCATTAAATATAATAACTTTTTGTACGTTACGCTTTACTTTGCTATTAAAAATAGTATTATAAATATAAAAATAAACGTTTCTAAGTAATACATTTATTTTAAGTGAAAATTTAAAAATCCAAAATGGCGGCGCCCATTGAAAATGTAAAATGATCGATTGTGCTTAAAGATATCATTAAATATAATAACTTTTGTACGTTACGCTTTATTTCGCTATTAAAAATAGTTTTATAATTATAAAAATAACAGTTACTAAGTAATACAATTATTTTGAGTAAAAATATCAAAATTCAAAATGGCGGCGCCCATCGAAAATGTAAAAAGATCGATTCTGCATCACGATATCATTAAATATAATAACTTTTTTTACGTTACGCTGTACTTTGCTATTAAAAATAGTATTATAATTATAAAAATGACAGTTATTAAGTAATACATTTATTTTGAGTGAAAATCTTAAAATCTAAAATGGCGGCGTCAATTCAAATGTAAAAAGATCGATTCTGCTTCACGATATCATTATATATAATAACTTTTTGTACGTTACGCTGTGTTTTGCTATTAAAAATATTATTATAATCATAAAAATAAAATAAATGTATTACTTAGTAACTGTTATTTTTATAATTATAATACTATTTTTAATAGCGGAATACAGCGTAACGTAATAACAGTTTTTATATTTAATGATATCGTAAAGAACAATCGATCTTATTACATTTTCGAATGGCGCCGCCATCTTGGATTTTGAGAGTTTTACTTAAAATAAATGTATTACTTTGTAACTGTTATTTCTATAATTATAATACTATTTTTTTATAGCGAAATACAGTGTAACGTAAATAAGTCATTATATTTAATGATATTGTAAAGAACAATCGATTTTTTTACATTTTCGATCGGCGCCGCAATTTTGGTTTTTAAAATTTTTACTTAAAATAAATGTATTACTTAGTAACTGCGATTTTTATAATTATAATGCTATTTTTAATAGCGAATACAGCGTAACGTGAAAAAAGTTATTATATTCAATGATATCGTAGATAACAATCGATCTTTTTACATTTTCGATAAGTGCCGCCATTTTGAATTATGAGATTTTCACTTAAAATAAATGTATTACTTAGTAACTGTTATTTTTATAATTATAATACTATTTTTCATAGCAAAATTCAGCGTAACGTAAAAAAAGTTATTATATTTAATGATATCGTAAAGAACAATCGATTTTTTTACTCTTTCGATGGGCGCCGCCATCTTGGATCTTGAGATTTTTACATAAGTACAATAACCAAAAAATCGAAATGTTTGAGTTGTAACTCTTTTGCTCTGAGCAGTCGAAATATTTTAAAGCCAATTAACAGCAAGAAGATTTTTCATAGACTTACTATAGGAAGGTCGAGTTTCCCGGCAATATTTATTGCTAGATACTTTTTAAAATATATTTATTCGCTTAAATATTGTCGAATTAGCTAATTTAATGTCTAAATGCATTAAATTAGTTAATTAGAGCTGAAAATCGATTTAAAAAACGAATTTATTGCGATTGTTTACATTTTACTTGGAAGGTTGGAAGCGAGGCTTTTGCGGCAATTTTTTTTTCACAAATCTGTGATTCGTTAAAGTAATGTCAACAAAGACAGAAGATACCCAATAAAACTGTAGAAAAAGTTTCCCATTGATTTTTTTTCAGTCAACTGTGTAGTTAACTGCGAAGATTTGCTGTAGAATGGTAGGGGTTCTTTTTACTGAATTCATTATGGCCCAGGAGTGGTAACAAAACACTTACACTCAAACCTGTTTTTGTGCGGTCTTTTATTGTGCGATTTTTCATATGTTCAATGTGTTTTGTGCAATTATTTTTGTGCAATTTGATTGAAATTTATATACCGCACACGAAAAATCACACAAAACAAATCGCACAAATAAAAAATCACAACAAAAAAAAGACCGCACAAAAACAGGTTCGAGTGTATTGGCTTAAACAAAGTCAATCGACCTACAGAAGAGCGAATCAAAGCTAAGATCGCAGGAAAACTCGAATATAACGCAAAGTAATCGAATTTTTTGATTAATTACGTTTAAAGGCGTATCTCGCATCACCAATTAACAGCAAGTGACGTGACATACGCCTAAGAACGTATACCAGCATGGAAGACGTTAATTAATCTGATATTTATGACGAAGAACATTCAAGCGAAAAGAATAAACTGTGTGTTACTAGTTTAGATATTAGCATATGTTATTTTTGTAGATAGTGTGAGAATTCAGGAGTAGAGAACACTTTTATTTTAATCAGTTAAAAATTTATTCAATTATCAGCAATTAAAGTGACATTTTAACGTCGAAAATGATACACGTTTTGTCACTTTTCGTGAGAAAAAGAAATGAAACTTACTTTGGGAAAGATGTTATCACACATCTCTGTCGAACGTCTGTTCCGAATGCATCCAGAAGACATCGAGTGACCGGAGGTATTATTACTTGAACCAATTGTAAACTATCTCATCTAGACCTACGTCAGTCGCTATGAATCGTTCTCTTACTTAGGTCGCATGGGTCTCTGAGACCCCCGTTTTATTATGAAATTATTAAATTTTAGTTATTGCGTAAAAACTGCAGTTTTTTCGTTAAATTCTATGCTTTGCTTCCTATCTAGTAGTATAAATTACTTCTGTATTGAAAAATTGCCTTTTTAATGTCTATTTTTACGTAATTTGATGAAAAAAATACAAAATAATAAACACATCAAATTTCAACTCGCTGTAAGTTATCTCACGTTTCACCGATCGTAATGGGGTTTGTTTGCAAATGAGGAAGAAAGATGATTCATTCAGGCGAAGTTTGTAGAAATTTACTGCTACTGCCAAAAGATTTTTTAATATACCTCGCGTTATCTCCTACCTCGAGAGTCGATAAACGTTAATTGTTCTATGGCTCTATTAACAAATGCTTTTTTCTGGAATTCAAATCGACTAATTGTAAACATTTTTATTTCATTTTATTCATTATAAAGTCCTCTAAGATTTAATGGCTGATTTCGTTAGATTTTTACACATGAATTTTATTTTTAATATTTAATGTGATATTGTCATGTGTTAGGCTTAACTAGATTACCTAATGTAATAAATAGACATTGCTCAAAGTATTATAGGAAACATCGAAATTGTTTGCTGATAGTTTAGATATATGTTTTTTCTGCACAAAATGAATCAATCGAAAAAATAATGAATGGACCATCGAAAATTCGGCAATTTACGACATGTTCTCGATTCTGTAATTTTTCTTCATAATATAAAACAAAATATTCACATAATAATACTTAAAAAATGCATCCATATCAATACCTGAACGTTATCAAAATGCAATCATCAAAAATTTTATTATTTTCACAATTTGTATTATCATAATTTATTTTTGAGTTTTTTGTTGCGTGTTATGTAGATCGTGCTAACTTTTTAGGTTGACGGCTGGATGGCCTAGCGGTCAAGATGGCAGCCTACCGCTCTGGGGGACCCGGGATCGAATCCGAACGGGTCGAATAATCCTCAGGAATTTTTCGGGGGATGGTCTGTTCGGATATGTCGGGCCCCGTCCCTCACCACCCGGTCGCCCCATTGTGGGCCTGGCCGAACCCATAATGGGCCTACTTTAAGAGGCCCTCTTAGTGCCCACAGGGCGGAAAGAGTTAAAAAAAACTTCTTAGGTTTGTTTTGTTACGCCACGATGGAAAATGAATAAATAATAAATTCAGATTATAATTAAAAGTGTTTTTATCAGATTAATCTAGATCAGGGCTGTCCAACTGGCGGCCCGCCAAATTATTTTTACGGCCCGCGAGTACATTTTACTATGAATAAATTTATGTTACTAAATTATTATTATTAATATTAAAATTATTTTACTATGTGAAAATTACGGCCACAATGTTCTCATTAATATATTACGAATATTTTTAAGTTTTCTTTTTAGTATAAATAAAATATTTTTTTAATTAACATAAACTGACTTCATTTATCAACCTTCTTGGCCCCCGAAATGTTTTGTGAAGAAAATATGGCCCGCGGGCTATGATAAGTTGGACAGCGCTGATCTAGATTATTAGATTATAGAATAATGATATCTATGATGCGATATGATTGTCCCGTAGTTGTAATTATTTTATTTATATCTAATTCCATAATGTTTAGGGTGTAATTAGATAACTTTAGTTTTTTATTACGTTTGAACGAGTAAACATCTCAGAATTGTCTAGTAAGAAATTGACTACGATAAGACAAGCGAATTTATAGCGATTGTTTACATTTGATTTCCAAGATCATTACCGAGAAGGCAAAATATTTCCCGGCAATTTATAGCTAGACTGTTTTCACAAGTCTCTGATTGCTTAGTAAATGTAAAAAAAAGGAACTTGCATCGCCTAATATATGAGAAATAATCATAAATTGATTATAAAAGTGATAAATAAAAATCATATAATGAAAATAAAATAATAATTAAAATAATTAAAAATTAATTATACATTACTTTTCAAAACAATATTATAACAAAAAAACAAATATATAAATACATAAATGAATAACGCTATCATAAGATTTAATAAACACCGCGCGACAACTTGAACGCGATAAAGTTATTGCGACACTCGCTATCGGCAACGGCGACAAATTAATTGCTGTTTTTTACCCCCCATTGTGAGTCGCATGGGCCTGTCAGATCCAAAATATTTTTTTTTCCCCAAAAATGAGCATTGTTATTCAAAAAAATTTAATAGCGTGTTAATCGGGTTAGAAAAATACAGGAATATTATTTTTTTCATATTTTTTGAAAAGTATTGAATATTAAGAAATGTTAACTAAAGTTCGCGCCGAGTTCGTGAGACCCGCGTGACTCACCTAAGGCTATAGGTGTATGTAGCTTAGCTAGTCGATAATTTAGTTTGTTTCGTTTTGTCGTTTTGTACCAAATATATATACTTATTAAATTCTTTCTTATTTGTTATCTAACCTGACTGATCCGTTGACATTTGCCTATAATCGGAAATTACCCGCGACTTTTCCACTCGATAATTATACAACCTTGCTTTTAACTATAGATCTTAATATCGCTAGACAGGGCACGAATTCCTACCTTAGCTGATGTCAGGTCCTTGACAAGACCGAGATCTCACGATCTTGTTGTCTTCCTTAATTTAAATAATAATATTTATATCAAGTGGTAGTCTCTTTAATCCGATTAACGGATACCACTTGATAAACATAAAATACAGCTAGTAAAGAAAATTTAATAAATAATAATATATTGCTATCCAGTGACAGCGTAAGTGGGTCCTAACGACTCGATAGATCAAAAGGGGTAACACTCTTCTACCCCATATTCTCACAGTAATGCGAGGGTCTGAATTCCCCTTCCCTTTTCGTATCGTTCTTTTTATTAACTTTAATTTTATGGAAGAATTTGAAGTAGGAATTTTAAACAGGCCTTCCAAGGTTAACGACCGCAACGATCTTTACGAAATAGTTGTTAAAAAAATATATATCAACAAGGAGATAATCGTTGTTATTACAGTAACTCGATAGACGATAGATTCAACAAGACGGGAATAAGCGATGTTTTCATCTCCCCTTTGTTGCAGGTGACACGTGGCCGCAGCAATAAATCACATAGATCGTCGTCAAACCCGAAATTGGACATAAACAATATCGAAATTGTAGACAAAATTGCAATAGTTATTGTCAGCTACACGCTAATTGATGGGTGAGAACTGTCATGTCTATAGAAATTTATATTTTAAGTTCACCTCTGCGAAGCACTTAGGTCTGTAATTTAAACAAACGTCTCAATTCCCGGCGTCCACAATAGCCAGATCCAGACATGAACACACCAACGGGTGTGTGTATAAATCCTGACTGTATGACGGTTCACACCCCTTGAAATTGATATAAAAAGGGCTCGCACCCCCACAAAAGGGGGTGACGTCAAGGATACTAGACCAGGATTAAACAACTTCCTTCCTCCCTGCCTTCGACTGTAGTTGACGCCGACAACAGATAGCGAAGTAATTCTTGACTTATTATATAGAAATCTCTCTCCCCCGCAGTTGATCGAGGTTTAGTTAAGAATAGATAAAGGGGATTAAAAGCCTCTCGCTGATCGCGAATACGAACGGCATAACTCCGCTAACCGCCTTATTAGAGATTCCGTTAAGGATTATTGTCATTACTATTACCTTTATTTTTATTATTATCATTATTGTCATTATTACTAGTATATGTATCTTTTATGTAATATCCTTATTAAATCTGTTTAGTATCTTAAATATGTGTGATTACTCGAACACGGCCAACCCCTTATCGACTTATCCGCGACCTCCCACTCGAATTTTGCCCTCCTAAATTGCCATTTACTGACCACGTGAGCGGGACTCACCTCCCCGTTGTCGGATAACGGGTTAAGCCTCGTCGCTGAACCCCCGATTCTCACAGTACGTGTAGTAGTGGTTAGTGAAGTATGTTGGTACTCAGAAAACTTACAGCCCGCCAGTTCATTAGTAAAACTCTACGCCAGTGTTTCTCAAACTTTTTGGACCGCGACCCCCCTTCTGCACTTAAAAATTTCAAAGGACCCCCAAAGAATGAGTATGTGTCGAAAAACATCCCGGAGGGAGGGGGTTAGGCTCGTATTTAAATATTTATATTATTTTTATTATTTATATGTGCAATTTATTCAAATAAAAATTATTTTATATAGTTTTTTTTCTGTTATTTCTAAACATGAATCCATAGTAAATTTATAAAATATTTGAAAAAAATTACCCCCAAATATTTTTTCACGACCCCCACTTTGAGAATCACTGCTCTACGCGGTCCTCTGGTAGACTACGAAGTACACGTGGCCTGCATCCTAAAATCATTGCTCAACACCGATTTATTGAGAGCTATAATTTAACACTACACAAAGTATCGGATGTGAATGTTGTGTTTAAAATAACGGCCATGATGATCCTAAAAGTGATTTCTAACCAACTAAAGTTTCATTTTCGGACAAGACAATAATGTTCATCTACTTGAAGAATTATATCAACACAATTAGAAAATATAAAACACTCGATTCTTGCGTACTAAATACAGTAAATGTGTAAACAAAAGTTAATAATTATCTATAAAAAGTATATCTTGAGTTATACCTATCTAATATAGACGAAAATATCGAATATCGAGATTAAATTAAGCTTAAATTTTCCAGCTTTTCAAACAACAAACGAGTGTTCGAACATTCGTATTTGTGTCATAAACAAGCATTTTCTCCAAACAATTCCATGTGTATTCTGACAAACAGATAACATAAATAGACAGAAGCGATAATCCTAACTAATTCCTATTGTTCTTTGAAGAATGGGTTCATAAATATGTATTAAATAATATTTTACGATTTTAATCCTATGTGAGTCGAACGGGTCTCGCCAACCCGGCGCGACTT
This sequence comes from Centruroides vittatus, assembly GCF_030686945.1. NCBI lineage: Eukaryota > Metazoa > Arthropoda > Arachnida > Scorpiones > Buthidae > Centruroides > Centruroides vittatus. Next base: position 84,900 of record NW_027122450.1, on the reverse strand, counting down.
TAGTGAACATTTTTTAATATTAAATATTTTTCAAAAAATCTGAAAAAAATAATATTCCTGTATTTTTCTAACCCGATTAATACGCTATTAAAATTTTTTGAATAACAACGCTCATTTTTGAGAAAAAAATTATTTCGGATCTGACAGACCCATGCGACTCACAATAGGGGTAAAAAAAACAGCAATTAATTTGTCGCCGTTGCCGATAGCGAGTGTCGCAATAACTTTATCGCGTTCAAGTTGTCGCGCGTTGTTTATTAAATCTTATGATAGCGTTATTCATTTATGTATTTATATATTTGTTTTTTTGTTATAATATTGTTTTGAAAAGTAATGTATAATTAATTTTTAATTATTTTAATTATTATTTTATTTTCATTATATGATTTTTATTTATCACTTTTATAATCAATTTATGATTATTTCTCGTATATTAGGCGATGCAAGTTACCTTTTTTTACATTTACTAAGTAATTAGAGACTTGTGAAAACAGTCTAGCTATAAATTGCCGCGAAATATTCTGCCTCCTGGGCAATGATCTTGGAAATCAAATGTAAACAATCGCTATAAATTCGCTTGTCTTATCGTAGTCAATTACTTACTAGACAATTCTGAGATGCTTACTCGTTCAAACGTAATAAAAAAACTAAGAGTTATCTAATTACACCCTAAACATTATGGAATTAGATATAAATAAAATAATTACAACTACAGTAGTGAACCGAAAATTGGAACCCCGGTAATTGGAATCGCCGGTAATAGGCACGATTTTTAGTCGGACTGCATCGTGCTGAATCGAACGTTTTTGATACTAAATTTACTTCTAAAGTATAATTTTCATGTTTTTATATTTTTCAATATATTTATTTTGTTTGTACAAAATGCAGAAATAATTTTTAACGATACGATATTTTCGATTATTATTATAAAAATTTTCGTTAGGCTTAAAATCGATGAAAATTCAACACGAAGCGACACGCAACGGAGAAAAATTTGAACATTGGACAGGTTAATATATTTTTTCGTACATAAACCGTAATCGGAACAAATCCCTAATCTGAACAACCCCAGTCCCCAAATTGATTCCGATATTCGGTTCACTACTGTACTCATATCGCATAGATATCATTATTCTATAATGTAATAATCCAGATTAATCTGATAAAAACACATTTAATAATAATCTGAATTTATGATTTATTCATTTTCCATTGTGGCGTAACAAAACAAACCTAAAAAGTTATCCCGATCTACATGACAAGTAATTATCAATGAAATCGCTCCGTTTGATAGCGTAGCGACTTTTTTGTCGCGCGATACACGACGGATCACAAAAAAAAAACTCAAAAATAAATTATGATAATACAAATTGTAAAAATAATAAAATTTTTGATCATTGCATTTTGATAACGTTCAGGTATTGATACGGATGCATTTTTTAAGTATTATTATGTGAAGTTTTTATATTATGAAGAAAACAAATTACAGAATCGAAAACATGTGGTAAATTGCCGAATTTTTGATGGTCCACTTATTATTTTTTCGATTGATTCATTTCGTGCAGAGAGAACATATATATCTAAACTATCAACAAACAATTTTGATGTTTTCTATAATACTACGAGCGATGTCTATTTATTATATTAGGTGATCTAGTTAAGCCTAACACACGACTATATCACTTTAAAAATTAAAAATAAAATTCATGTTTAAAAATCGAACGAAATTATCTATTAAATCTTAAAGAGGACTTTTTAGTGAGTAAAACGAAATAAAAACTCTGTCAATTAGTCGATTTGAATTCCAGAAAAAAGCATTTGTTAATAGAGCCATAGAACAATTAACGTTTATTAACGACTCTCGAGGTAGGGGATAACGCGAGGTCTATTAAAAAATCTTTTGGCAGTAGCACTAAATTTCTATTAACTTCGTATGAATGAGTCATCTTTCTTCCCCATTTTCAAACAAACCCGATAACGATCGGTGAAACGTGAGATAACTTACAGCGAGTTGAAATTTGATACGATCATTATTTTGTGTTTTTTTCATCAAATTATTTACAAATAGATATTAAAATGGCAATTTTGTCAATACAGAAGTAATTTATACTACTAGATAGAAAACAAAGCGTAGAATTTAACGAAAAAATTGTAGTTTTTTTACGCGATAACTAAAATTTAATAATTTCATAATAAAAAGGGGGGTCTCAGCGATCCATGCGACCTAAGAGAACGATTCCTAGCGACTCACGCAGGGTTTTTTAAACATATTTCCAAAACAGAAAAGTATACGAGATCCAGGCCGACAATTTTAATGATGTTTTCAATTTTATACGAAAATATATTTTAAAATTGAGTAAAATGTTCAAATGTAGTTTATTCATATAGAAGTTTTTATTTACAGAAAAAGAGCTTAAAATATCCCATTAAATAATTTATAACAAAGCATTTTACTTGTGACAATTGCTCTTTTTTTGTAATTGTTTGTGACCTTTCGTCTTAACTGAAAACATCTGAAGACATTATACTTTTCATTAAGTCATTTATGAATTTATAAGTTAATCGTCTCGATTTATTTTCTATTAAATTTGAAAGAAAAGCAGTATTATTAATTTTTTTTGTAGACATTTTATTTATCTTCTCGTCCGTAAATCCAACTGTTACGTATTTGATCAGATAATACGTGACATTGCTATCAGAATTTTTACACGTGTGTTGAGCACGTGGAGAGACATAACTTTACGTTTAATTTTCCTGACTTTCTAACTTGATTTTTATCATTTATAAAAAAACAACAATAAATTAAAATATTCATGTTAAACTGTTTATCGAGTAGCAAATAAAATATACTCTGCCAAATCAACTTCATCTTTCAATTCGTTTCTTTAGATGTTAGTGTATACTCGATCACTCGTGACCTATTGGATCACTTACGACTTAAGATGTATAAAAAAATATTTTGTTTAGTAAATTTTTTACACAAGGCGACAACTGGACGATCTGTCCAGACGGAACGGACTTCTATAGGAAACTGGCCCCTAATTAGGTGTTAGATGACACGTATTTTACAAGCAATTATTTTTATTCGCAATTTGATGTAAATGTAAACAACTAAAAACTCGAGAATTGTTGGCAGAAGTAAAGGTTAAGCAGCAGTAACGTAGACAAACTGCACGAAAGAAATATTTCAAGTAAAAGAGAGTTCTTGTATGATTTGATCTCAACAGGAACCTTGTGCTAATTCCAAAGGAGATACACGCTTTTTCAAATGTAACTTTCCCGCGAAAAGAGTTAGAGAGATGACCGGCACGACTCTATTCCTAACAGGAAAAGTATGATGTATAGTAACGTACTGTACATACAGGCGAAAGACATTACTGGTCTTTAGTCTAGTGGTGCTCAAACTATAGCCTCCGGATTTGGCCCGAAAGCTATAGTTCGAGCACCACTAGACTAAAGACATACCTTAAAAAAAGACAGAAAAGCACGTGTGCACAATATTCAGATTATGTCGAGAATGGGCAAAAGTGTTAGTTTTATTTTTCTATATGTAATTTTAAATAGTAAAATGGGAATTATACATTAGATAAAAAGAAACCAGGAAACCAAACCAAGCTCACCTTCTGTGCTACGTAAAAGAGTCAATGTGTTTGATCCTTTTACGTAGCACAGAGCTTCGAATTTCATCAAATATTATTTTAGTAAATAATATGTATATTAGCTTAATAAACGTAACCATTATATGTTACACTTTGGCATCTATATAAGTCAGCAGCGAATTAATTATACTACCGCATTCAGACTGTAAACAAAAATTTACTTGCAGTCAGATATAATTTATAAAATCCCGTATAAATCTGTCTAAATTTCAACTTCTTTTAACACACACACATACATACACATAAGATACTGTATCGATGGAAAATGTTACCGTGCATTATCGAAAAACTCGAATTATTAATGAAGTCACGTGAAAGTCCGCCACGGCAGGTGTTTACGTCATTTGATAAATTACAGATTTCAAAATTATTTTGTATTATTTAATATAAAAATTTCCTATTGGATAAACAGCATTGTTTGTATCGCGATACTGATTATAATGCGCAAGACGTAACCACTAGGGACGGAGCAAATTGTATAAAAGAGGAAGAAATCGACAGAGTTCGATAATAAGAGGAATTTCTCGAAGAACAATCGATTAGAACCATGCCAATCGTCGTTCTGTTTCTCTGTTTCGTGGGAACAGGTGAGACTTTGCTGTTAAATTTTGGTGGTTAAAGGTCGAAAAGTTGGGGAGATAAAGGTCGTGTGTAATTGTAGTAGGGTCGAACTTAATGACGAATTTACTGGTTACTTGCATTTACAATTTTTTTAAAAACTCATCCCTACCCTCAAAATTAAGCGTTTTGCCATTTTATATTAGTTAAAAGTATAAAAAGTTTTTTAGTATAATATATAGCAGATGGCGCCATCAAATGTTGCCTGGGAAATTAATCTATTCTTTGCTGGAATTTTTAGAATTTCAAATTTATTTTAAGAACTTAACACGGGTTCCTAACCTTTCATTTTAAATGAAATATTATTTAACAACTGTATAATTAATCCGATGATTTGTTTTAGTTGTTGCAGCTCAGAGAAATGGATTCATCATCGTGGACGGAGAACCCATTGAATGTACTGTGCAGGAAGGTGAAACCGAATTTTGTTATTTGAGATGCCGTGAACGTGGAGCTGAAGGTGGTTATTGCTGTTTACAAGGCTGCGTTTGCAACCAGGTTCCGAATGACGAAGAAATATTGAGCCTTGGGATACTAGGAAGATTTTGTCGTTTTCTCATATTTATGGGAAAAATTCTCTAACATTCAATGACGAAAATTGATAATTTTCACATTACAATATGTAACTGAATAAATATTTAAAAAATATGAACATAAAATAATTTAGTTTGGTATTTGTTTACATAAACAAAATAACACTTTAGAAGTCGCGGCCGACGTTTTCATGGCGAAAACGTTAAGCTTGAGACAATTGACTGTTACACAAATGTAGTGTCAGCAGTTTGAAGCTGAAATTCGTGAACCGTGTTCCTTCTTGCCTTTTTATGCCAGTAATCATGATAAAAATTACTTCGAATTTATTCAGCATTAATTTTGAGTCTACGAGCATTTATTTATTGTGATGTCGTCAGTGTTCTCAATCGTTTTAGTTGTGTCTTTGTCCCTGTACATCAAAACTTTTCCTGTTGGCAGTAGAGTCGTGTTGGTCTAAAACGGAAGTTCGTATATAGTTAATCGGAGCCTCCAGCCCCAAAGCTTTCCACATCTTATCCGGATTTTCTCATATCTAACTACATTTTCGAGATTAATTAATAATAAAAAAGTATTTTGAAATTTTTGGGTCCTGTTTATGGAATATAAAGCCACACAGTTGCTTGATATTTTAAATGAGTTTGGTGGATTTCGGTGAAACTACGGAAAAGTTATCCGAGTTATAAAAAAATGGAACCAGATTTACTTCCCTCGTTCTCACTAGATGGCACCACGTTCTAGCTCTTCTATCGCCTAGCTTCAATTGTTTATGTTTATCACGCAATGTTGTAAAGGAATTTTGCCAATTTTTCGATTTTTAGGGATCCTCTTAGCAATAATGATTAAAAATAATTAAGAAAAACAAATTAGAATAAAAAACTGATCAGTTAGTTGATATAAATTTCACAACATTGAGAGGAAAAGATGAAGGGGATAACTACCATTTTCTCCTTTTCAATACTGTTAGGTGTTACTCTATCCATATGACGTAAACACATACAATTCATAATAGACAAGAGAGAAGGAAGACTAAAGAATAACCAATCAAGCTTATCCTTCATTACCTCAACTTCCTGTGAAATCAAATCATGATTGGTCAGAAAAAAAATAGAACAAAAAGGGGAGAAAAGGGAGTGAAAGTGAAAGAAAAGGAAAGAAGAAGCAAAAAGCAGAAAGTGGGCGAAAAAGAAGAGAGGAGAGGAGAGTGAACACAACATCCAGAAAGAGTCAATTCTGAGAAAAAAGAACCATTTTTGTCATTTTTTTCAAGGTGTGGACTTTATGATTTTATTTTTGTATTAAAATACAGTCGATACTGTTAAATTGAGCTACCAGTTAATTGGGGCAGCCGCTTTTTTGAGCCAAATCTCAAAGAACGGAAACCAAACTAATGAACTAATACATAATTTAAACACTTAATTACGACAACTTTTCTCTTAATTGGGACATTTTTCTGTATGTATTAATGTAAAAAATTAATACATAAAGAGAATTAATACATACATATCTGTATGTATGTATTAATGTTAGTATGGGTGTGCGTGTCTTTGTGACAATTTTGTTCACTCACTATGAAGTTCAATAATTCCCGTGATTTTTGTCGAAAAAGTTTTGAAATTTTGCAGTCTGATCGTGTATTAGAGGGATTGTTGCTATTAGATTTCGATGGATAACCTGGCGTTAGGCGCGGGGGGGGGGTTAACACGGTGGGGCGCACGGGGTGCACCTGCACCCCATACGACTAAAGTTGTTACTGAAAAAATCAAAAATTTTTCGTGGTTTTTTGTTTTTGACGTTACTGGGATTGTGTTTCTGATGTATTAATCAAAAATACTACTCAAAATACATCATTTTTGTTTATTTATAACGAAAACAAAAAAGTATTACGTTTCGGGAATTTTTCAGGGAAAAAATCGTCTACTTCAAAAGTCTGTTTTTCAAACTGTAAACAAATCTGTTGCTATCTAATCGTTGAATCGTCTTCCCGTATGTGTTTTTTAAGTGTTCCAACCATTAAATGCTTTGTCACAAACCCCGGGCCAAAAATATTTCAGTATTTCCAAAAATACATCCCCTAAAACTCTACAGCAACTAGAGATAAAAAAGCAGATTATTGGCAGATAACATGAATAGTTAACTTCTTTTACACTGTAACTGGTTACCTTCTTTGTCTGTTATTAGATACACCAGTAAAAACAATTGTCGGTAAAATTCCCGCGAAATGTCACGCCCCCGCAGACTACCACTTCCTTTTTTTTTTTTTTTTTTTTTAAACTCTTTCCGCCCTGTGGGCACTAAGAGGGCCTCTTTTAGTAGGCCCATTATGGGTTCGGCCAGGCCCACAATGGGCGACCGGGTGGTGAGGGACGGGGCCCGACATATCCGAACGGACCAACCCCCGAAAAATTTCTGGGGATTATTCGACCCGTTCGGATTCGATCCCGGGTCCCCCAGAGCGGTAGGCTGCCACCTTTACCGCTCGGCCATCCAGCCGTCCAACGCAGACTACCACTTTAACTTACGTAAACAGTCGCTATAAAATCGCTTGTTTTAATCGTTTTTTTCACTTCTAACTTGGTAACGAGAAATTGTTTGACGTTATTTAGACAAATAAATATGTTTTCAAGACAATTTAAGAATAAATGTTCCCAGAAAACTCCACTTTTCAAACTTTCAATGCTAAGTCTATGGGACACCTTTGTTCTGTTAATTGGTCTTAAAAATCTTATTTATACGCCTTCTATGCTTTTATTTGTCATTTGTATTATGACTGATTCGATATCAGGTAATGACCGTTTTTTCAGTAACTAACTCGGCTCCACCCCCTCCAGTGGTCGCGCTAATAAAACTTTCTCCGTTAGGCGCATCCCTACCCTCCAAAATTAAGTGTTTTAATGTTTTATAATAATTAATTATATAAAAATGTTCCTTCATAAGGTATTGCAACAAATGACGCCACAGTAGTTTTATAGTTGTTGCCAAGAAAGTTCAGCTTGTTTTTATTGAATTTTATATATGGCAACAAAGTTAATGATGCTCAAAAAAGTTCGCTTGTTGCAGGTCTTTTGTCCCTCAGTTATATCATCTCTACCTATTAACTATGACATCCAAGAAGAGTATGGAAGTAACAAAGCCTAAAAGGAAGGTTGTGGTATTGAGTACCGAGGTGAAAAAGGAAGTTACAGAAAAGTACAAAAGCGGTACAAGTGTGGTGGATCTAACGGTGGATCTAGTGGATATTTAAATTTTCCTATTCAAACACGTTTACACAGCAGCAAATTGTTATACCAAATTCAGACTGAAGAAAAATCACCTAATAAAGGCATAGCAATAATAGCAAGTACTGCTATACTTTTATTAGATTTCCTCTCATTTTCTCCGATTTCCAGCATTGTTTTCTTTGTAAGTATTCATTTTGAATCTTCACTACTCGGGAGTTGTCATATTTATGCGATTAATTATGTGTTTTCAATATAATTAGAACCTATTGCATTGCTTACGTCTTTAAATATCTTTCTGGTGTGCTTAACAAACGAATATTTCATATCAATTTCAAAATTATTTATATTACAACAAGCTGATAAGTGACTTAGGGTCACTTATCAGCTTGTTGCTAGGTCCGAAATGCATTATTTTTGGAAAAATAAAGTGCTTTTCTAAGGCTGGTTTTGTGTCCTGCAACGTTGTAATAAGTCTAGCAATAAAGAAAGGCCAACATAGGGCTCACGATAAGAAATTATGTCATTTCAAATAGATCCAGATCCAAATTACTAATTAGTAAACGATAATAACATTAGCGTTATCACTTTTTCACGAAACTAACGATTGCAACGGAAAATGCATAATTCATTAATAACAAACAAATTTAAGGCAAACGTCTTTAAAGCATTAAAAACGCTACACATCTCCGTTTCTAATACATGCAGATATTAAATTTGGAATATTGGATCATAAGAATTTCCAATAATTTCAATCACGAAAACACTTAAAATTCCAGACTAATGTAATGTTCATCGCATTCTTCCTTAATTGAAAACTGTCGTAAATGAACAAACAACTATTAATTCCATCGATACACTTAGTCCACATCATACGTGACTCAAATTCGATAAAAAATTTCAGTCTCGCTTAGCTTCCATCAGATTTTCTACATTGAAATGTAGGAAATTGTTAAGGACTTAATCGAAGCTTCACAGAACCGAATTATTTCGAAAAGTGTCATTTTCCAAATATTATTAACAACGGAACAATCTTAAACAGTAAAGAAAACATTCCACAATTGAAATTTCTTCAATAAATCCAACATCCTGTATTTTGCGACTAACAGCCGTAAAATCCAATGGATTTGAATGAAGATGCCGGCTGTCCTGTTTGTCTGATCCACTCTGTTCTTCGAGCGTCGAAGGTCTTTGCTATAAATATAACGGCGGACTGCCATTGCCAAAACAATGGGAGAAATGATAAATTTGGCGTGTTGATTGACAAAGCTTACATCTGTTATGGAAGAATAATAGAAATCTTCTTGTGGTCGTTGACACTTCGACAGTTGCTCGAAATCTTTTTCCAAGACATCCCGTGCGCCGATTGGGTGTACGTTTTCGGAACTGGTAACGTCATTCTCAGATACATATATACCATTCTATATTTATTTTGTTCTTTGATATTCAGCGTGTTTAAAAGACGGAAACTCTCATTCCAATACAAGAAAAGTAGTTATAAAGAAGAAGTTACCTTATACAAATATTTCGAACAAGTTGCATTAATTTCGTTTACGGCATATTTTATTTCCATACTTTCCTGTTGCATTATAGGCGATTTGTTGTTATTTCCCATTGTGACGTACCGGAAGAGCGTAAGAGAAGCGGTGTTATGCAGTATTATTGGGAATATCGCTTTCATATATGTATTTGCTATCCTTTTCTTAACGTCCTTGCAGACATTTATTCTTGGATATATAATACATAACAGACTAAAGCGATTGTCGACAGACACGAAGAATTTTAACCCAAATAACGGTTGTCTGGAGATATTCTTAAACACGATTATAGAAAAGCACACGGAAATAATAGACATTTTTGATCGAGTAAACGAAATGTATAAATATATCTTTCCTTTAATATATACAACGACTTTGCACTTAATTAGTTTTTTCATCTACGTAGTGGCATTTATCGACATAAATTTGTTTCTCACAATCGTTATGTCGGGTTTATGCATAGGTTTAATTTCCGTATTTCTTATCACTTCTTTTTCTTTGTCACATTTAACTTCTCAGGTAAGTGCTGTTTTCAACTGTAAAATACTGACTTTGTTGCTTTAATATTTGATTATTCTTTACTTTAATATAAACTAAATAATGAAAAGACCCGTTAACTATTTTTCTCTTTTCAGTTGTATGACGATATCATCGAAATCAGAAGATTTTCCTCTTTTCACTTGAAAATTGAAACCAAACTGAAGGTAGTACACCTTTGTAAATCTGACTTTTGTTATGTTAATACTTATTGTCTTTAATTCATTGATTTATTAATTAGTTTCTAGACTTTATGAAGCGATTTGCAAAGACCCCGATTGGCATATCTGTCGGAGGATATTTCTTCATCAAGAAGAATTTTGTCATTAGAGTGAGTACCGTTTGTTATCCTTCACTGTACACGATGACTCTTGCAGAAATACTAGAAAATCCTCTCGAGCATTTATGAAGCTATTTACCCGCAATTATTGAATATTCGGAATAAGATTTAATCGTGTAATTTTAACTGGTTTATCAAGGTAGAATTGTCTTTAAGATAGTCCTGAAATTTAAATTTTTAATTTTATAATTATTAAACAAGGTTTTCATATTTACATACAGCGATTCTTTGAAATGTTCGGCAGTTACTAAATTAAATATTTATTTCTATATCGAAATAAGCACGAACATTTTTGCCTAATTAATGAAGATTTATTTTTCAGGCTTTAAGTGCACTTCATTCCATTTTGTCGACGTTAGTGAAGTTAGGTAAGGAGAAAGCAAACGAATGCAACTTGCACCAAAGACTTAACCAGAACGTATCCGATTCTTTCAATATTTTCGTAATTTTTGATAATTAAGACGATGGTTTAGTTGTTGTCGTCAATAATCTTTTACAATTATCAGGGCTGTGGAGTCGGAGTCGTCAAAAATCCCCGACTCCGACTCCTTTTACTTTCCCAATTTGTTATGTATATAAAAAACCGAAAAAGTATTTGGATCCAGTGGCGTAGCGTGGGTGTCAGCCGCCCGGGCGGAGGAAAATTTCGCCACCCCCTAATTTAGGTATAAGTAATGAAAAATTCCGTGCTCATTTCAATCGGTCAGAATCGTACGTGCGACAAAAATATGAAATGAAATGGTTCAAATTTTTACAAGATATTATTATTTATTGTGAAATTTTGCCGCCCCCTAAAAGTATCGCCCGGGGCGGGCTGCCCCTGCCGCCCCCACTACGCTACGCCACTGTTTGAATCGTGTCACATTTGACTTAAAGGGCGTTAATGCTATTAAATTATGGTTCTTTATTACAGATCGACCGGGTAGAGACATAGAAAGGGTCATGTGTCGTATCTCCAGTGTGGTCGGACTTAATGAATATTTTACTCGTTATTAGCATTCACAATCTTATAATATAATCGAGATGGGTTAATAATAATAATAATATCGATATTAAGCTCAGAGTTCAAACGGTTAAGAGTTAAAATCTGGTACACAATTACGATACATCATAAGAATGTACACTAAGAAGGATTTTTCGAAATTCCTCTCGCGGGGGGAAGAGGGAGAGGGTTAAGGATTACCCCGTTTCTACCGTACTATTTTAGATGCGGTATTTTGCGTTTTTGAGAAAAATCGTACTTTTAGACCCATCTAAAACTTCTCTAATTAGTCTCGGAAGAGAGAGGACCTAATTCTTGCACCCAGTGAAAACAGGAAAAATCGGCTATAATGTAAATACAGTAGAACGTCGTTTATCCGAAAGCCGGTTAACCAAAAGTTTTTCAGTCCCACTGTGTGGTGCTGAATCGAACGTTTTTGATACTAGATTAACTTCTAAAGTATATTTTTTTTTCGTTTTTATATTTTTCAATATATTTACTTTGAACAAACTAAAGAAATAATTTTTAACGATACAATAGCCTCGATTATTATTATAAAAATTTTCGTAAGGCTTAAAATCGACGAAAATTCAACACGAAGCGACACGCAACGGATAAAAAATCAACACGAAGCGACACGCGACGGTGAAAATTTTCAACATCGGATAGGTTAATATATTTTTTCGTACATAATCGGTTATCCGAACAACCCCAGTCCCCAATTGATTCGGATAAACGACGCTCTAGTGTATCTTAATCTTCGTTATCGTTACTTTTTGCGTGAGCAACATCTGGCTCATCTGCTACTTTTCTTTTTATAAAACTCATCTCTACCCTCAAAATTAAGCTTGAGTTCTAATACCAGTGCAGACAGAAAAGGAAATCTTACAAAATTTGAAGATGATATTTATTATGCACTGGAAAAAATAAATCACATTGACCACTTTTCGTGTTTGGATGTTTAAACGGCAATATCCAAAATACAACATTGATTGTCACAGCATTGTCACCAACCAAGTTTCGGTAGAGCGTTTATTTCCAGCTCTTAAAATTATTAAATACGATTTAAGAGCTTCAGTGAATGCTGACTTAATAGAAGTGATTGTAAGGAGTAATTTAGTTTATAACAGAGATGAAAAACAATAAATTAATCAACGTGGCAAAATAAGCAACCATTTTTTTCACCAGTCTAAATGCTATATTTCTCATTCTTGACTTAGTTTAGTGTATCTGTATACTTATGTATTACCCAATATACTCGTGTGTTATTTACTGTACAACATTTTTATTAAACTAATTTGTTTTTATACGAATGTATTTATTACTTTTATTCATACACGCTTGCCAAATACCAATGCCATCATCAAACGAGTAAATACAGCAAATGTGTACTTATATATTCAGTGTGTCGAATTTTAATGTTTAATTAATTTTTTGAAATGGTTTTATATTGTATTTTTCAAAATAATAATAATAATAATAATCGGAATCGTCGTCATTATTACTTTTCCGGCTGTTATACAGTATAGACCTATAACAAAGGAAAAGAATGACGATCGGTCAAAAAATGACTTTCTCGAATTTTTACTCTTTTGGACTCGGGAAGCCTCGAAACGTAGAGAAGGTTTACCAATTTAGTTCAACCATTTTCAAGCTTACCCATAAAAGTCCTCCCGTAAGGCATTATTCCCCGCATAACGACTATCACAAACGGATACAACTACTGTTTCGTGACAATTGCGTCACACTTTACCACGGGGCGATAGAGTCTAGAAGACCATGCCCAACTAGCTGATACGATACGAAATGAGTAAGAAACTTCCCGATCGCTAGTGGAATAAAGTGAAGTCACTTCGAGGGACGTCTTCATGCAATCCGCTTTATGCAATACTGGCAAAAAGATAAAAAAAATAACGCAAAATATATCACTAAATCTTTACTTATTTTATGAATTTTCACCAAACTGTTTCCATCGATTTAAATGTAAATTTGACTTCAAATAAAATAAAATTAACAGTTTTATAAATTGTGCTAAGTAGCGATTTTGGTACTACGTAGAGAGATATCTGGTAATGCAATGTAAAATATGTACATATGTCAAAAAAAAAAATTTAGATCCAAATTCGTTTCCTATTTTCCTACCTATGAAAAAAGTAATAACACTAGCAACTAGGAAAACTTTAACTAAATAAGGAAAAAAAAGCTCATTATACCAGATTCGTTAGTTATATTTGTCTCTTAGTTACGTTCTAAATTAGAGTTAATGTATCAAAATACCGATAGCTGGCGCTCGAGTCGCTTTGCGGTGAGAAGTTGATTTATTCATATGGTTAGTAGACAGTTTTGCCGTTTATTTGCATTTCTGTAACTTTTTTCTTCGAAAAAAAAAGAAACAGCAGCATGCCGAATAAGTGTTTTGTGACTGGGTGTAAGTCTGGCTACAGCAAATTTGGTGAAAAATGACCACTTCCGAACCAGTTTAATAAGTGGATAAACGTATAAGTCCTGGGAAAAATTTAAAACTCACAAGGAAATAATGAATACAGTATATCTGTTTAATAAATAGGCGTACTTGCATTTTTCTATATAGATATATAATGAAATACAGTAATAATATAATTGGAAAAATCATAGCCTATCCTCTAATGCAGGTCTGGCCAACCCAAAGTGTTTCGCGGGCCACTTTGATCACGTGTAACATTAAGGTGAGCCACAATTTAGGCAAACATGCTTTTAAAAAAGTAAAACAAATACAAAATGAATAAGATTTTATTGTTGTGCCAAGAGTTCGTACTCGCACTTGCGCATTATAACAATGACACATGCAAATTTTCATTAATTTGTTTTGGTATACACATAACGGGAAACAAAAGTTGTAATAGATATATATAATATCGCTTAGCGGGCCACACAATTTAACGTGACGGGCAGCGGGTTGGCCAGGCCTGCACTAATGCATTTAAGCAGCCAGAGAAATTTAACTCAAATAAAGGCAAACTTTATTTTTCCAGAAAATTTATTAATTTTAATACTGGGCCTACGTGAAGTATACAATTTTATTTGATTCAGTAATAATAAACAGTATTTGGGATGCCACACACACTATTTTTGACAGCTAAAATTGCATAAAATGACCTGCAAATTGTGTCTACATATTTTACTAGTTTATACGATATTCTGCACCATTAAAAGTAGAATATGAATGCAGATTTATTGATAAACAAGGAGAGATATCAGAATAGGCTATGTGTAGGTCTATATATGAATGCAATATCTGATAACATGTCTTTTAGACTCAGTATCGTCGCTATCACAGCCAGTATCTAATAACACTGTTTGAGTTCTTGCCATCTTACATTTACTCTATTTGTCAACAACTAATTCATTATCTGCCTGTAAATATGAAAATTGACTTTTAATCTCCTCTCTCTAACATAGGCCCACCACTGGCTAAGCGATTTCGGTCCCTGATCACTGTTGTGGGTTCGCGCCTCATCAGGATGGGCTGGCCACGTGGAGTTTTTCGGGTTCTCCCCACGTCTGTTACGCTTGAATAGTTACCCTTCAAAGACCTGACGGAACTTAATAACCAAACAAACTCTAGTCTGTTCCTAACCTTTTTTTGGCTCAACTTTAATTAATAAACACAATATCTATTCATTTGTAAAATTTCGTCGGATGACAATAAAGTTTAACTTAAATTGAATACACAGTCTGTGAAAAGGGAATACAAACTTTTGACCACCGACTTTTCATTGTTTCTACTATATAAATAGCTCTATCGTCCCTAAATGGCAAGGATGGAAATAAAAAAAAGACGTCTGTGACATTGCCAGTTCCGATTTTTAAACTTGTGTTTTTAATAGGATATTTATTCTATTTTTAAGGGAAGTTTTAATATTGACAGTCAAGTAGCCGAAAATGAAAGGTCGGTAGTCAAAGGTTCGTATTCGGAAACATCGAAAGTGAATAAATGGCGATTCCTTTTTCAACAGACTGTCTTCAATTAAAAAAAAAAGGCCGAGTTTGGCTGTGCTTATACCAACGTTCGCCGCAAAGCGATTACAGCGCTTGAAATAGCAGAAATATTTAATACTCCACTTTCGTAGCATTACAGCTATTGGGAGCTGAGAGACCAGTATATCTATCCACTCAGATTATACCTATGCATGTAGACAGAAATCGGAAACGCAATGGATATTAAATGATACATACTTATTTAACACGTGTCGCTCATTAGTGTCACAAATTCAGGGGCAGATCTACTTAGGGACTAATAGGGCTTAAGCTCTGGGCTCCGAGTGTCAAGGGCCCACAAAAATTGAATTATCATCATAAATTTTTAATACTTTTTCATTATACTTTTTATATAACATATATAAATCATTTATATATTATACAGACCTACAGCCACCCCACATTTATAAGTATAAATCATTCAAAAATTTCGGTAGAAATGGTCTTATTAAGCATATATTCAATAAAAGTACACCCTTTATAATGTGCAACTATTCGTAGAAAAATACATGAATTAAGTTTAAGAGGGATTACGAAAAGTATTGTTTATCAATTTACACAGTAGAGAGGGAGTCAAAAATAGCTGAAAATCTGTAATATAGGTCCCAAATTGGTAAATTTGCCAGGTAAATTTTAAACATTACAACGTCACATCCTCTTCGAGCAGACTGACATCATCGGAATGTTTGAATTTAATTAAAGTTTACGTCCTTGAAGTGTACTCGGACTCCCAGTGTATTTTCCTAAAAGGAAATGTTTTTTCTCTGAGAGTTACCAAATTTCCTTTGTAAGTCGCATAAAAAAAGCCCCGGATGCTAGAATTGACATAAACATCCTCATTTAAGAACTATTTTAGCAGAAAATTCTATAATTTCGACAGAAGAAATAATTTCCCAGTATACAGTCGGACGTAACATACGGAAACACTAGCTTGATACACAGATTAGTGTGGAAACTTCCTCAAAACGGGCGGAAGTAAGAAATTATAAGTGTTTTATAGAATGATTTGACAAAAATGGCTTCTAAACTTTCGTTAATATCATAATTACTGTGCGTAATATAAATATTACAACAATAAATACTTTGTTATTCATCATCGGTCATTCGAAACTAAATAGTAACTTTGCTTTTGTACATGTTGCAATTTCTATTACTAAACAGGAAACTACATTCGAATTTTTTAATATAAACACGACTGTAGCCTATTTTGGTGTCATTTTAACAGCAAATATCGGAGATTTTTTTGATAAAATATGAATAATCGCTTACAAGTAAACTTTCCTTTTCTACAGAAAATGAAAACAAGTAGGAAGTGTCTACCTTCATTTCAAAGGATGAGTCACACTGTCGCTTGCATACGAGATTCATTTCACAAATATGTAAATATTTATCATATTTTAGACCTTCGAATTAATTAACCTGAAAACTTAAAGAAGGAAATCCGTAAAAGGTGAGAAGTAAACATTTCCTTTTCTTACACTGTGTATTAATGTTATCGAATCGTTCGTTTGTTGTGTGTCATATCGTGTGATTAGAGGTGATCTTAAAAGGAATATCACCTTTGTATTTTATGTGAATATGCTATCTCTCTTCGACGTCTCCAATGACACTTCTCCTTTATCATTCTCTCGTCACTTTTAGTGTCAAATAGTAACACTTTTTAGGGCATTTTACTTCCATTTTGTGTAGTTCGCCTGTTCTGTTTAACTGTAAACATTCCTTACATCGTAGGTGTAACTACAATAGATTCAATTCACCATCAAGAGTCAAAATGTAGACAGTCGACGAGCCAATTTAAAGTTGAAAATGTATAATACGGTTCGACAGCTAGACGTGAATTTACATTATACATCCTCTTTCATCTTAAAGGAAGTTAGAAATTCCACAATTGCGTAACCACTTAGTCACTGATACGATTAAGATACGAGGGAAAACCGTTCCGCTGTTTATTTATTCATCTAGTAACATCGTTGTTACGTTCTTCTGCAGTAAGTTAACGAACATGCCACTAGCGTAACTCTGATCGTAACGTTTTGCAATAAATTAAGGTTTAGTTCTATTCGTTGTTATAGTTTTCATGATGAATGCAACGATGGGAGTAGGTGACGATTTGAGCGAAGCAGAAAATTTTACCAATATGACATCAACGGACACAAAGAAGTCTTCTGTAGCAGACTTCCATTCTATAATCATCGTCTGCTTGGCACTTTCTCTCATCTGTCTGCTGATCATAGGTGTAGTTTACAGCATCATTTCCGATTTTAGGAACATTCACGGGAAGATACTTCTGTCTCTATCTGGAAATTTGGGAGTAACGTACACGTTCCTCATCCTAGATCTGATGTTCAGAAGGAAATTCTCACCCATCGCTTGCGTATCCATAGGATTCGTCGTCCACATCACCTTCCTGGCTACGTTCTTCTGGACTAACATCATGGCTTACGACGCATGGAGGACGATCACTAGAATGAAACCGAAAAAGATTCGTACGAACAAGAAGCGATATCTCTGTTACGCCGCGTATGCTTGGGGTGCCACGCTGCTGATATCACTCCCTGCCGTTATTTTCGACAATACGGATTTTATACCCGTCAAATATCGTCCAAATATGGGTGTTAAACGCTGTTGGTTAAGTGGTACCCCCGCTTTCCTTATGTACTTTAATAGTCCGGTTGGTTTCGTGCTGTTCACCAATTTGATATTCTTCCTGATGACCATGAAAACTTTGATACAATTAAGAAACACAACCACGATTCTACACGTTAATAAAGACAAACAGAGGTAAATGTTTTATCGCTTCTTTCTGTTGTTTAATGATTCTGTAACTTCTTCTATAACTTCAGTTTCAATGTATTACTCTATGCCTATCATTTTATTTTTTATAAATATTCTTTAAGAAATAACAACACACATTTTCCTTACATTTTAGGTTCTATCTGTACATCAAACTGTTCCTGATCATGGGTCTGATATGGATCACAGAATACATTCCTTGGCTTTCTGGTATATACAAACTATATGCCATAGCTGGAATATTAAATTCTCTTCACGGTGTATACCTCTTCGTCATATTCATCTGCAAGAGAAGTGTTTTCCGAAGTCTTCGCGATTTGTATAAAGGTGCAAAAGTGGACAACTCTAACTCTCGAAAAATCTCTCAACCCACTCTCGGTACATCCATAAAGGGCAACAGCAACAGCGTTTTCTATTGTAGCAGCAGCTCCGAAAATACAGAAAAAGTCCGTATTACACCAGAATGAAGTTCACAAACTTATTCTTCAAGTTCCCAATTTATTATTGCAACTTGGATTCAGCAGCCACTGATCCTAATGGTGATTCGTGACAAGGTCCTTTGCATCGAAGCCGTACACTTTCTTGCAAGATTCGCAATCGAAAATTAACGACTTTTAGTTGTTCTACTCGAAAGTACAGGTCATCCGTGGCTCAACGGCTCGAAGTTTTATTAAGGATACGAATTTTTGTAAAGAGAAACGTTAATGAAATTTTAGCAACTCAAAATAGTTCTCTGTCCAGTTTTGTTAGTGTTTGTGGATTGTTCGTTTCCTTTGTTTGCGTCTAAATAATATATAAATGTGATCAAATATCCTTTATTGTATAGTATGAGGCTTTTCTCGCCGCAATAAAATGTTCTGCTTTATCAGAATGATTAAAGAAGCACAATTATTAAATAACACAAAAAACAATAATTATTTATATTAAAAGCATCCCTTAAATAAGAGTTTTGTACTCATGAATATGGAAGCTCGAAGAGAATGGTACTCAATTAAGACCAAACGGTGTATTTATTCACGTTTCGATGCACGAAATTTTTCTTAAAATATGCAAAATTAAACAAATTGCATAATTACTGTAATTTCAATTGTGATATTGGCAACGGAGGGAAGTTTTAACATAAAAAATAAGAAAGGAAGAGTGGATTTTCTGAATAACTTCCCTTCTCGCTTGCTTCCTCGTTTCTATTTCAAGATGGAAGTGGAAACGAGGAAACGAAACAATTATATTATATTTTTCAGTGTTTTCACACGTATGAAAATAACTGAAGTCATTTATGAATAGATAAATCAATTTGCGACACATTGAAGAATACTAATGCGGATCGAGGAAAAAAAAAAACAATTAAAAATGTTAATTTACTTGTTCTCACTTGCACACACATTTGAAACTGTTATAAAAATAGAGAAGTCCCGTTCGATTTTCCCGTAGGTGATTACCGTAATAGATAAAAATAAAACAGAGAGGAAGGTCAAGTTCACTTTTTGCAATTCTTAGAAATCGCTGACAGGAAACTGCAACTTTTCCTTATTCATTTCCAAGACAACACGTGACAGAACAGACAAGCGTAACATCATTGAACTTGTTCTCTTAAACACTATATAGTGCAAACACACGAACACTTGGCAATCTTCACCTTAAGTTTGTTCAATTTAGTTGATACGTGTACCTGTTTTTTTGGTACACGTTTCGGGCTTTTGT
The DNA here is from genome assembly GCF_030686945.1 of Centruroides vittatus. NCBI lineage: Eukaryota > Metazoa > Arthropoda > Arachnida > Scorpiones > Buthidae > Centruroides > Centruroides vittatus. The sequence continues at coordinate 64,966 of NW_027122450.1, read as the reverse complement.
AAGGCCCTCCTTTGCCAAGTGTTCGTGTGTTTGGACTATATAGTATTTAAGAGAACAAAACAATTACAGTACAGTACAGTACAGTAGATTCCATGTTTGTAAGTTATAAGCAGTATGCCTAACATTGTGTGCTCGACTCCTCGCATTGACATCTTTTATAATTTATCACAGTACCTATAAACTATAGGCCTATATAGTGTTTATAGGGCCAGAAACAATACTGTTTACATGAAAGTAGCTTAATTTCTCGATCACGTTAGCTGTTATGTAACATCCTTTGTTTTTATCAACATAGGAATTTCCGTGTAATAATTTATTTTATAAATTGGGTATTATAAATGAGATAAAGAATGTAAATTTTATTCTTTATCTCCCATGTTTATGAGATTTAAAGGCTAGAAAATTCCACATCACGCCTATAATCTAACTGTGACAAAATGTGGACCAAATATCTTGGGTTTATGGAACTAAAGGGTGAAAAAACACAACATGCTATTGATAATTATTAACTCCTTAATACTATTAGCACGTGTATGTGCAGTAGTACTTACTGCTGCACATACACGTGCTAATAGTACGAGGAAGCATATATACTCTAGCTTTATTGTGTGGCACTTATAACGTAGTAACACCCCAGAATAGTAAAATGTCTACAAAAAAAGACAGACAAAGCAGTAATAGTATTGAAGTACAGTGTTGACAAATTACACTTTTCTGTACAGCAGGAACTTAAAATGCCACTTCAGGTATGTGATGACATTGAACAGTTCATTGAAATGAAAAAATGGCATCTGTGGATATTGTTCACACAATTGACTAAGTGACAGTTAATTCATGGCTCCTAGAAAGAAATCATCTTCTAATATCACTAAATCTGCTAAAGCTCCTTTTATACAAGCAGAGAATATCTACTTTAAGAAAACATGATAGAGTAATGAGTTCTAACAGAAAATACTGGAAAGAAAAAATGATAGTTACCTCCGTTAGTTCCAATAGTGGTTCATCTTTGACCGGTAAGATCCCCAAATGGCTGAACCAAAGATGTAAATAAAATGCCAAATTGCTTTTGTTTTCTACTAAAAATGTGGTGTGGCACTTTGTTTAAACATGAATTACTTTATTAATTTTTTATACAACTTGAAAATATCAACCAAAGAATAGTGCTGTATTTCCTATGGTATATTGTAAGACATCTGCTACAAATTTCTATCAAATATCATCTGATACAGTTTTCTGTATTTCTGTTAGATATAACTAATAAGTCCTCCTTTGCTGTCTTTATTCAATTATTAACAGCTTTCTCCCATTACTCAAAATAAAAACTGTTTATACTTTCAATTGTTACTTTAGATAAGAATCAGTTCTAACAATTGTTTTTATCGCACTTAACAACACAACCTTGAAATGTTTATGTTTAGAAACACAACTCGCAACTTCCACTTAACTTTTTTAGGTCACACTTTCATCAAATATATTTGTGTGTCATAAATAGGAAGCTTATATCAGTGTTGAAATGGTTAAGAATGTAAAGAAAATCCTCAGCATTTATAAAAATATAATATATTATCATATACTTTCACCAGATATACAGGAAAATTGAACAGTAAATACATAAATTAGTTATTAAAATTTACATTAAAACCATCCAATTGTAAAAACTAGTTACAATAAATACTACTTATAAAAGATTCCTTTGGAATCGCATCACGCTAGTAAACAAATTGTTAAAATCACATCAAAATGTTTCGTTAAGGAAATTCCACGGTCGAATTAGAAATTTTAAATATCGTAAAACGTCCACAGAAGTTACAAGCCTCGAGTAAAAAAGTTACTTCACATTAACAAGTGAATTTACAAGTGAGAACAGCGAGATTATTATTCTCTAGTTTGTTTATTACTATTAAAAATGTGACTTGCTACAAACTACTCTAATTAACATCCATTTTATAAGCTATCGTTGCTTAAAATCATACGAAAATAATTAATATAACCATTAGGTAAGTAGAAAATTGTGCAAAATTCAGATAAAAAAACATTTAAGTAGAAACAATATGACACTATTCATAAAAACTTTGACATATATAACAACAAAGACATGCTTCAAACATTTCCTTTCAATGCCTTATGAATAAATACAGAAGTTAATTACTACTAAGTAAAAAGACATTGTAAATTCCAACAAATTTGAATAATAAGTAATGAAAGAAAGCTCCAATTTTTTCAGTCCTGAAAGAGTTAAAGCTTTCAATAAAAGAAAACACTAAATGCGCTTTAAAAAACTGCAGCTCAAATCACACGAGAATAAAAATACGAACAAACTCCACAGGTTAATGTTTACTAATGTAAATTTCATAAATTCTGTATAAAATATTTATATTATAAACCTAGACGTGGTTTTGTAACTATGTCACTTGTGGCAAACTACATATTTAACAACCGGTGTACTAGTCGTGACAGGTTTGTCTACCTCTGACTTAAGAGCAAGCCATAAACTTTATCTGCAATCAGGCAGAGAACGAGTCGGTGGATCCTTTCTGGATATAATTATTCAAAAAAGGTGGAACGACAACGTTGTGCACTCTCTCGGAACAAATATATAAATAAATCGAGCACGTGTTTAAATATATTGGATCGTTAACAATAAACAAAGAATACTTTTAAAACAGGTATAACAGTACTTTAAAATGAGTGTAATTTGTGTGATAATTTAAAATTAAACAGAAAACAATTCAACAATCCTTTAAAAGTATTGATGAATAAGCAAAGTTTGAAAGTAATTTTTTGAACAAAATATCACATAAATGCTAATTCTTTAGAGATTCCACACTTAAATGTCAACATAAGATTCCTACTTAATGAAACATTAATTACAATAGAACCTAGTTTTACTACCACTCCCTTTAGAACCTTCCGCTGTTATCTCAGACGTAAATTTTCTGTCAATGACTACACAAGAAGCTGTACTTTTTTGCCTTCTCTATGTGATACAGTAGTCCCTTGTTATATGATTCGTTCGGATATATTATTTTCTTGTCTTCTAAATATAAAAGTGCTTTCGTCAATAGTGGATAGATCCTAGCATCGTCATAATTACTGTATTACTAATTTAATACTTCGTGAAATCTATGTATGAGAAAATGAAAAAGATATTTAAACCTATCTGTGTGCGGAATCATTTTTCAAATTTATTCCCTGAGGATTATTTTATCAAAATCTCAAGTTTCCATTTTTATATATTAAGAAAGAACAAAACAGGATTATGAGAAACCAAGAGCGATTAAATCATCAAAAATACATTTTGGTATATCTTAAGTCCACCACTTCTTGCATGTACTTCTATTAAGTGACTTAAAATTAAATTTTTCAATATTAGTAAAAGAATATATTAAAAAATTTTGTAAATTAAAATAATTCTGATGCTTAATACAAGCATTTTAGTCGAACACATCACTGTTTTAGTGCAGGAAATATGTTTAAATCTGTGTAAACCTCATTAAATGGCTGCATGAAAAGTGAATAAACATGCAAAAATGATCGGAGATACAAAAATGAAATAGAACTTTACAAATAAGAAAAGCAGTTTACTGACATTTCTAGCAGATGAAGTACAATATCCTATTGAAATGACTGTCAAGATATTAATTCTAACTCTATAATCTTCAAGATAGCATTTGTAACCAAATAGTTTGAACCTTATCCATTAATAAGTTTAGAAAAGTGTAGCAACTTTAAATATATAAAAATTAGCATAATGATCTACATATTCCTATAATAAACTTTGCTTCTGTAAAACATATCAAATCATAAAGAATTCTCTGTAAAAATAAGTAAAATATTCTGATTAATGTTTCACATTTTGTTTTATAAATATTGACTTATCATCTTCATCCAAACAAACTTTTTATCATCATCATCATGAATAAATGACCCTCCATATTCAATTTGAAGTGAAATAATCTTAAATATTTGGCCTTTAATTTATTATCTTTATGGACGATGTATTATAAAATCCCAAGTATCTTTCCACCTTAAATTTACTATGTCTTCTGCTGACAATGGAACAGTGCCATAACAAAACACTCTAAACTGCCAAAAGACGTGGAAAATTCCAAACCCCCAGAGTAACATCCCAAAGTAAAATATTAATTTCAATAAGGAGGATTTAAAAATGAAGCAAACTACGTAATCAACATGTTCTATCAATGCAGCAAGCAAAACCAGTTTATATAATAAGAAGGCAAATAATGATGCAGAAACAGAGTTCGTTCCGTAAAAAAGTAAGGAAGAAAGTGTAGTGCGTAACCACCGAGGCATATCTGTCCCACCAAACAAAATTTATTCCAAATTTCTTCTGGAATGTCGTAACACAATCTTTGCCTCCTCAGAAGATAAAATGTCAGGAGTGAAAGGTAGATAAACAACCCTATAGTTGCCGAATACCATATTACGACATTTCCTATTAAATGAATCTGTGCATTACTATGAGGGCTGACCCAATAAGCGATGCCGCGAGTTAGAAACAGCCAGTCAATGGGTTCCGAACTGTATAAATGATCTTGCACGTTTTCTTGATTGACCACAAACATTTTGTATTGCAATTCGTAAAATTTTTCTAAAAATGTAAGCTGTGTAGGCTGTAACGGAACAAATTCTGCCATGCCCATGTCACGTTCCCTTTCTTTCTGATCGGCTTTCTTTGTATATCTATGTTCTTCTACATTCCATATTGTATCGTCTTGGTTAACATCGCGATCCGTCACGACTTCGTGCTGATTAAAACCCCATTCCGGCAGCTGTTTACCACTAAATTTCAAAGCCTGAGTAGAATTAACATGAATCAAACGAACATGAGAGTGAATCGTATGCCAAACTTCACCTTCCGTTTCCCTATTTATAATGTCGACCATCCACAAATTTTGTATAGGGAATGAGATATTATAATCAATATAACAAGACACTTCCTGATGTTGGGGAGACATCGGTGCTGCAACATCATGACTGTTTAAAGCTCTACTTGTCATTCCGTGTATTAACTGAATTACGTCGCCGTGCTTAATTTTATCGACGGGTTCCGACACGACGAGATCGTTTTTCTTGGGCCGTTTCACGATCCACCAATTATTAACATCTTTAAAACTATAGCAAGTCACCTGCTGTTGATGAGAACTTCCACGTTTGTCGGGATATCGCAGAGGATAAACGTGCGGATGAGAATGTAACCAACAGGCACGACCGTGAGTGTGACGTAACGTGATCTGGGAACCGTGGACGATCTCCAACGGTTGTCCTTTCGTAATAGATGCGAGACCACCCTCCAAACTTGCCTGAAATGCACTAGTCATTATATTATCATGTGGACCCGCTTTAATTAAAATGCTTAAATGACAATAAAATGTCAGTAAATATAAAATTAATGGCACTAATACGGCAACTGCACTTTGTGCTACTAGTTGCTTGATAAGGTCCCAATTAGAGAGTTTTTTATTTCCTAAGAAATTCCAAAAATCCCACATTAAAACTGCCACAGCTAGCGCTGCAGAGAAGATTCCGACATATTTAACGCAAGTGGCACAAGTTAAAGAAACGATCATTAACAGCAGCCAAGTCCACCAACCGACGGTAAATGGTTTCGTCTCTTTACGAAACTTAAGTAGACAAAATATTCCCAAAGCAGAAAAGAACATGAGTATGCTCTCCATGAGTATAAACCTGGACTGAGTAAGTATCGCATTTTCGAATATAAAAATCAGGGCCGCCAGCACGGCCGTCTTGTTACTGAGACCCAGTTCGACGCACAGGTAATAGACCATCGGAACGAGAAGAGTGCCAAAGGCGGCGGGCACCGTGCGAAGGGCCCAGACGGGCACGTCCGGCCCGTAACTTCCTCCAATGCGGTCGAACTGATTGTTTCCCTCGTAGCCGGCGACGAAGCCGGCCAAGGCCACAAGTTGCTTGCCCATCGGCGGATGAGAATCGAAGAAAAATGTCCTCTTCATGTACATGGAAGCAAACTTTCCGTAATGTAACTCGTCGAAAACTATACTCCTGGGCTGATCCAGCCTCCAGAATCTGGTTCCAAGAGCGAGGACAAATGTAAGTAACAGAAAGGCATCTATCTCTAATTTAATCACAAATGGCTTAATGCTTTGATTAAACCACGTTTCTGATTCGTTCGACGAAAGAGAATCGTCAGATTCCGACGAACTTTCTTCATTCTTGATCTCGTCCAACATTTGACGTGTCAACTCTTGACCTTTACCTTTGCCATTCATATTTGCGCTTCGTATTCCCGAAATTCGGCACTTAACTCGAACTTGATAACTTAAACATCGAATATAGAACTTTAAAGAGTCATGACTGGTCACGTGTCAACACGAAACTTACAAAATTTTAGCTTACCACGTATAACATCTTCGCCATACTACGCTGCAATCTAGGTCAAGTAATTAACGTAACGCTCGTCCCGATTGGTCGATCTCGGAGAAAATTAAATCGTTTATCCAATAATATGTTTGGAAATGCAAACGTCGTCGCCTACGGGGAGGTGTGACGAACTCTAAAAATACATTTCATATAATAAGAAATTACTATATAGAATAACAAAAGTGTCAAATAATTTCAAATTAATAAATCAAATGTAATAATTAATAATTATTTTTTCATATTAGCATTTTATTTGTATTTGAATTTAATTACGATATTATCTTACCACCTGTTTTAAGATGTCGTTTTTACTTTCGGAGTAATCGATGGAAATTTTTTTTTATATTTAATAATAACAAAAAACGAATTTTATACAATTTCCTTGTCGAAACAGATCATTTAGCACTCCAAAGAAATTTTTATACGACAATATATTGGAGAAAAAATAATAAATATTTAAATAATAATCAAATTTCGCCGATCACAGCGCCATTAATAGTGGTCACTAATATAAACTACTGTATTTGTGTATACACAAATATATGTTAGTGGTCTCCGTTGCCGCTCATAGCGGTGGTGACCGGACCCTAAACACTGGGAAGTTCGGTCGTGGGTTCGCTCCGCGACTCGGACAGGCTGGCTGCTAGGAGTTTTCCGGGTTTTCTCCTAGCCAATAACGACTGAATAGGAGGCCAGTTCCCCATAAAAGTCCTTCCGGAAGGCACAGTTTCCCGCGCGTACGTTTAAGCCGTGTGATAAACGGCTGGCTCTTCGGTCGCGAAGCGATCAATAACTGCTCTTCGGAGGAAAGACGTATTAAGGCTATAACCTCCATATGAACCTGAGAGGAGAAGAATAAGAACAAATATATGGTATAAAGAAAATTATTATAGAAATCTTAATAAACAAATTTTAGAAACAAATAAAGAACATAAATAATAATTATTATTTCATCTATTTCGAAATAATTTGTTTTTCCTTAGTACATGTTGCGATTTTTAAATACTAAGACATCACCTTCCTGTATTCATGGCGCCCTAATTTCATAGAATTTTTCACCGTATCCATATACGTATTATTCTTATTGCCTCTTTGTTCTTGCTGTTTTCCATTTCTATTCATATATTGTCTACTTGGACTTTGTTTATTAATAGGAATTATTATACCGGTGAAGTTTACGATTAACAAAAAGAGGAGATTTTAGTCAAAAATCAAAAATTATTTTCAGGGGTAATCGGCTATGTCTGACTCTAAGCCTGCACGAACTCATAAAGAGCTTACTAAGAAAAAAGACCTCTTAGTGCCCATAGAAAACCGCGAACCCTTATTCCTACTATTTTTTTTTTTTTAAAGTTGTATTTGCTTTTAATTACAGCAACCGCCGTAAATCCAGTTTCGCACAGATATGACATCACAAACGGAATTATAATTTGATGAACTTTAGCAATTGTCTGAGAATATTTATTTTTTATTGATATTTAAAACTCACTTTGTTACAAACACCAGCCAATAAGCGTTCTGTTTTCTGAAAAAAATAAATTCAAATAGAGTTTTGGCATTTAATAGATCTTAAATTTATGGAAATTACATCTGCTCTGAAAAATACTGCGTGTTTTTTTAGCTGAGGTTAGACCAGTGATTCTTAACCTTTTTTTCGTCACGGCACACTTTTAATAATTTAAAAATTTGGCGGTACACACGGTTACTTCGGTAAGTACCGCAAGACAACCGGTGACGTCATAACAGTGATTTATAAACGCAGTTGGTTATGTAGGTAACATTTTTTAAACGCCATGGTAACTACCGGCAGATACCGGTAACACCCGTTACAATTTCCAAACAGGCCCTAGGTAGATAGAACCGATTGAACTACTTGTCTGACGTCGCTTAAGTATGGGTATTTGCAGTGGCGGCACATTTCAAAAATCTCGCGGCACAGTAGTGAGAATCACTGGGTTGAATACCAATTAAATTTATTTGTTTTTGTTTGAATGCGCGTATTATTATTCGTAGAAAGAATGATATATATATATTTCTACTTGAAATAATCAATAAAATATAATTTATTTTTAAAGTTGAATAATTTAATAATTATATATTAATATTATGCCTCGCATGGCAGTGAATTATAATTAAAAATTATCTTATATTTCTTTCATACAATATAACACTCGATCACTAATCTTTGTACTCGGGTTATTCCATTTTAGTTCTAAAAACCATCCACGAAAAATATGTACAGAATTATATAAATAATATTTTATTTTATCCATTTAGTCTAAATATAAGTCAAAATTTCTCAAATCCTATAAGAAATAATTAATTTATAATTTTAACTATCGCTTAATCTTTGTATAAATGAATGAACTGCGAGCATATATAGCATTCGGAGTAAGTAACTGAACGTTTCTAGGTGCAGAATAAGGAATCGCGTGTTCGTAAATTACTCCGAACAAAGAATTCAATTTCGGAACATTAGTTTTTAGCATCATCTCTTAAGAATAATTAAATAGCGAAGAATATGTAAGTATTTTTTCTTAGATTATTAAATTCATAATTAATAAAGTCTTCGAGAATTCATTTATTTTATATTAAAAATATTTGAATTTATTATTTAATTTTCTTCAAATATCAGTTCTGTCGTAGCCAAGAAATTGAATAATTTAATGAAAATGGCACGTGAATAACACGTGTTGATAAAAACATATTTTTAAAACACTTTTATATATATTTTTTATCGATTAAAATCTTGCACAATTATTTTAATATTAAAAAAAAAATAAATGTATTTTTTACGTGGTTTCTCATTAAACAATAATTGAATGCTTTACAAAGTACCCAGTTATTGGTTAAAAAAGAAATTTACCATATTAAGATTCAAAAATTGTCACTGGCTGGAAGACATTAAATCTGAACCCGATAACTAATTCTGTTTGCAATGCTCCTGAAATAAATCATTCATCGATCCTCGAAGTCCAGACTTCAAAACGACTAAGATATCATTGCCATTGCGCGAAATGTGGGCAACATACATATAATGGATGATGGATGTAGACCTGATAAGCTACATCATATCAGATCGATACTGTATATATTTTCTGACAAGTAAAACACGTCATAAACCCGGTGAAGAAACTTTAACAACGCTAATGTTTTTGGTTTTACTGAGAAACTCTCGGCGGTTTCGGTCTGAAGAGAGTCTGTCGATAAGACCAAATACGTTAGCATCGTGAAAGTTTTGTCACTGGATTTAAGAGATTTATTATTATTTGTTACATACGTATCTAGATATTCTTTGACAGAGATCACACACTACATCTATAATACTATTTGGTGTATTTGTGTTCGCTCTACTTAATGTTTAAAGCTTTCATTTAAAAATATGGAAAGTGGGAATATGAATGTTAATAGTAGAAGACGTTTATTGTGTTATAACAGTTTTAATTGGAAAAACATTAAAATGATATATATGATCGAAAATTAACAGGAGGTCCATCAAAGTTATCAGCAAGACAAAGTTACAATTATTAAGGAAAATTCTAACAATGGTATAATCTTTGTCGTCATATTTAGTCATTCCTGTAAACAAGTCAACCCCTTTACGCATATTTAAAGACTTTGAAATGGCTACAGTTTAAGAAGAGAAAGAGCCAGCTATTTCTATGTTGAAAATCAGTACTTATGGTATTTTATTGTTTGCTCTAATAAAGCGGTTTTTGGTGTTTTACTAGGAGAAATGTTTTGTTCACGGTTCACTACTTTCAAGTTTTTTAATCTCTTTTTTTTATGACAAATAACTTCTTTAATTTATTGAATATAGTTTAGAAAATTTATCTTCTAATTCGTTTTTTTATTCTGGATATTAATGCACTTAAGCAACTTTGTTATCTTAAAAATAGGAGAGAAATTTTCTTACACTGTTTAAATGAACATTATATCAGCAGCTCTTTTAGAGAAGAATTCTGCATAAGAAGTACTATTCTAAGGATTTATCTTTAACTGTACAATACATCACCATCCAGGGCGAGACGACAGAGATTTTCTTTCTTCTTTGTCTTTGCTTTTTTAATGTTTATATGCAGTCAACATTTCATGATCAACCTCCTACTCTGATATTTCCTTTATTATTTTATCTAATTCTGCCCAATAGTTATCCTTGACATGAATCAAATGCCAAAACTCTATCGGTCTAGTTTAAGGCTAATTACTAAATGAATTATGTACCAATTTGGCTCTAGAGGTAAGCGTTAGGCGCTGTCATACGAGGTGGCGCCTAACGCTTACTTGTAGTGCCAAATTGGTATGTAATTCATTCAGTAATTAGCTTTAAACTAGCCCGATAGAGTTTCGGCATTTGATTGGTGTCTAGTCTTACAATATATCGGGTTTAGCGATGTTGTTTATAGTTATCCTCTTATAGAAAATAATAAAAGTTAACTCACGCCAAAGTTGCATATATTTCTGATAATTAGCACTGAGTTCAGCGTTAACGTAGATTCTTCTTTTTATTGCTGAACTCAGTGCTAATTATCTTTATTAATTTCTTTTATTGTAGAATTCTTCTTTTTCTTTTTTAAAAAAAAAAAAAAAAAAAAAAAAAAAGAAGAATCTACGTTAACGCTGAACTCAGTGCTAATTATCAGAAATATAGTTATCCTCTTCTTCCTCCCTCCTGTTTGGAGAGCATAGACACATACTTTTCTGAAAAAACATCCTATCTTTAGCTTACATTTATAATCCTGTTACTACTACTGATTACATCACAAACACCATTTCTTAACTTCTTGTTGACTATAATACCTATTCTATTTCTCCCTTTTTCATCTGCTCCTCCAGAGAACAGTTTATAGGCATTCCTCAGTTCCCTTGCTTTATCTCCTTTCCACCTAGTTTCCTGCAAGCATAAGATTCTTGGTCTTCTTTGTGGCATCAAGTCCACTGACTCTCTTCTTTCCAGTTATTGTCTTAATGTTTAATGTTCCTATTCTAACATGAAATACCCTCCTCTTTTCCTTCATTGAACTAGCCTAACTTCTTTAGTCAAACCTGTCCTTGGTTTGGTAACTCAAGTTCCATTTCTCGCAGTTTTCAGGCAACATGAGTGTGCATCAATTGCAAGGTACACTCAAACTCTTGTATATTCTCTGTTTATCTATTATTCTATTTGCTTTTGGCATACAGTCTGTAACAAAATTATAAACACAGTATTAATAAATTACAATTAAAAATTGTTTTTAATGTTTTGAAACTCCACTTTTTCATGAAATTAGTTGAAATATTCTATCTGGCATTGGTTTTACTAATTTTTTTCATTTTTTCTTCAGTTAGTGCCTCCCACGCTTCCATAGTTTCCAATTTTAGTTCATTTACACTGTTATACTGATTGTTTTCTCCACAGGCAGCAAATGTTAGACAGCCCCATAGATTTTTGATGGAATTCCCATCTAGAATTCTTGATGGCCAATCAATTACCTCAACAATTTTATCTTTTTCAAGCCATTGTTTTGTTGATTTTGAGGTATATACTATTGATTACCGTTCCTCCTCTGTGCTGTCTACTCATTTTCACACTATTTGATGCCACTCCGAGATCCAGGACATTTTTTCTTTTGCCCATTGAAGTCTGACTAATTGGTGCCATTTGGTTAATTTTAGTTTGTTTCATTTTTAGGAAGTTTACAGTTTGATTATTATTTAGGGTTCTCCAAACAGTCGTGTACGATACTTTGGTTGGTAGAGCAGCTGCAGCTTCTCTCAATGACATGTTTTTGTTTGTTATTAATTTAAATACTTGGCATCTATGTCTGTCAGTCATGCTTTTAGGCTTACCAGATCATTTAATTTTTCCATAATGTCGTTTTTGCTGTAAAATATGCCTTATGGCAAATCTAGAATGATTCACACTTGCTGCTACTTGTCTTAATGACTTGCCAGATCCATGTAGTAAATATATTTCACAAATTTCTTGTTCTGTTAGACTGCAACCTCGAGGCATTGTTTAAAATCCTTTCAAAATTTCTAAACAGTGTTTAAATTGCCATCCTATTTGATTTCAAAACTATTATTGCTCAATAGAGAGCAATAATAGTTTGTTCTATTGTTAGTAATAAGAAGAACAACTTAAATTATTATGTATTTTTAGTCATTTTTAAGCCTGTGTTTATAATTTTGTTACAGACTGTGTAAGTCTTATGGTTGGATGCCGTAACTGACACCAACCTCATCATTTATTGAGCTTGAGACCGGCATCTAATAGACAAGCTTGCCCCTCGGAGGTTGGTATTTAAAATACTTCATTTTGTTAAAATTATAGAAGACAGTTACTTAAAGAGAATTTAGATCAATGTAAATATTTCAACATCGAAAAAAAGAAGCAACAGGGCTCTGTAAACTACAGTATTTCTTGAGATTTTTTGAAATATACAATATAATTAAAAGAAAATGAGTGGAGAAAGATGATTTTATTCTTTTGTTGTTTAATTGCTACTTGTTCTCCTGATAGATCCTTTAATGATAAGCATAAATTTTGCTGAAAGAGAACAAATCATATAAGAATCACACCAGTAATTGATTACCCCAACTTTATTATACAAGGAAATGCATTTTGGACCTCCTGCCTCTCTTTCAGTGCCGTAACTAGCCTTTTATGCGCCTAGTGCGAGCATCTGTAACTACGCCCGAAAACTGACCCAAAACTTGGTCCAGGTCATTTCTACGTCTCTCCAGGGTCTACGCCCTGTGCCTGGGCACCGCTGGCACCGCCCTAGTTACAGCACTGCTCTCTTCAGTTGTTTATTACAGATCTTTGACTGTTTATTAAAATTATGTTAGTGACCACTAGATGAATCAACTTTGTATACATAAGCTGTTAAATAAAATGAAAATTAAGTTAACCTGGGGCTATAATAAAATATTTGTTTATGTTAAAACTTTATTCTTGCTGTACTGTACTGATTTGCTTGTATACTGTACATTCCATTCAGAAATTTTGCCATAAGAGTGGTTTTTGGCTAGGCCTCCTGTATTTATGGGAAAAAAATGAATTGACTGGTTAATATACTGTGTATAACTCACATAGAAACCTCAGTGTCTACTCCATCTCTCTATTTACTAATCACACAAACATTTTCAGCCCCATTTAGGGGTTTTCATTGGGTAGTATGACATTCCATCAAACCCAATGCTTACAGAATAAATTAAAAGTAAAATGTGTTCTTCTGGAACATTACATTGGTGGAGTGATGTAAATATTTAAATAAACTCTGTGAGTTTACTTATCATCAATTTTATCATTTTATTGAATAATCAGTAAATACAGATTACTAGTTATTCAATAAAATGAAAAAATTGATTATTTAAGAATGGATGCCAATGAATTCAATGAATCAAACTGGGTTTATGTAAATATGCACTAAACAAAACCAATATCCAGCAAGAAACTACAAAAATCTACAAAAGCAAATATTTTCACCTGTGTTAAACACTCATTGTCAGTTTTAGTTGTTTCTTGCTGATTGGCACCTTTGTTTATCTTAAATCACTTTAGTGAGCATTATCATTGACGCTTTGATCCCACGAAAGAGCATTTCTACTCTGTGTGAAAAGACATTTCATTCTGCATGCTGAGTTAGAAATTTTAGAGAGAATGGAAGGGATTGAGTGGAAAGAAGTCTGGTTTTTATTGTTTATACCTTTGAAGGAAGCATTGGAAGGTTTAGTATAGTCAGGAAGAAGATTAAGTATGCCAGTTAGTGTAATATGGAAAATATCAACTTCTGAAAGAATGAGTACTACAGTTTTTGTAATAGTGTTTGTCAATGGCTTTCACTGATGCAAATAACTCAATGCAAAACTAATAACTTCTGCTATTGTAATTTTTAAATTATAAATACATGTACTCCTCACTTTACAACCGAGTTCCGTTCCGACGACTACATCGTTAAGCGAATTTGTCGATAAGCGAGGAGCTTACACCGGGAATATAGGATCGTTGTAAAATTATACAAATTATGCAACAAACTTCAAATTTATTCATAAAAAGTCTATTATAGTGCTCTATTAGCCTATTATAGTACACTTAGTGCGCATGTCACCATTCACCACTGACCGACACTCAAGCTGAGAAAGGGGATTCCCCGAATTGCAGGTCAAAATTTGATTAGTTGTAAGTGCAAGGGGTCATTAAGCAGATAGGTCGTAAAGTGAGGAGTACCTGTACTACGAATAACATTATTACTTTGTACACCTCTTGTAGTCATCATCTATTTATGCAGTGACACGACCTTACCATACCATTACAGGCCATGTATACTTTCCTGGAGAGATAGTATCAACATGTTATAAGCTCTCACTAGAAGTCTACCATAGTTTAAGCAATATTTTTTCATAGGAATACCTTTCGTTCTGTAGACAATATGCCTTTAGTATAAAAGTACGAATCATTGTTTTACGCTTTACTACATAATCGTATAACAAATACTTCTTTTTACATTCTTTAGATGGCTAATCCAATGCAAAAAACTGCTACTTAGATTGAAACATTCTGAATCTGGATTTCATTTGAAAGTTTTTGTTGATAATTTAATGGATTCTATCGAAAAACTTCCTTCAACATCCATACCTGTCGTCACTAAAGAGTTTGTCATAAAAAGTAATATATATTTTGTCGTAATGTTAATATTACAATTAAAATATTTTAATTTCATTTTTAAGGTATGTAACAATAACATATTTGAATAATTTCAGGTACTGACGATAATTCAAGCAAATTATCAACTGTTGTAGAGACTGAAAGCTTTATACAAGAGAGTGATTTGAGTAAGAAATTTTTTTACTAATAAATTGGCATTCGAGCATATTTCTCAAATACTGCTTATTGCTCAATAAGTAATACAGTAAACCACTGTTAATGTGGACTAATAAATGGTGAAGATTATCCGAATTTATGAAATTCTGAGTTAGAGAGGATTTAGCCCAACAAAAAAATAGTACTTTACTAAGTATTATTTTTTTGTTGGGCTAAATCTGATGGGTCGATGGGTAACCATAATGACAGAGCAGGTCTCTAAAAATCCGATGGGTTGATGGGTAACCGACACAGAATGGTGGTCGGTACGTTCTTCGTTAACCTAACGGGTACTTTACGTGAATTCGTGGTTGAATTGCCAGGCCTGGACCTATGTGTGTACCGAAAGAAGTAAAACACAAGGGAAATAAAAAAAAATCAATTATTTAATATCAATTCAAGTAATGACTATTTACAAAATTAGTACCAACCAAAACAATTTATTCAATGGAAAATCAACAGTTAATAAGAACTGACAAGATCAATTCAGCTACTTAGCTAACTTATTACTATTCCCCCTTGAAACTCGACAACAAAATCACTTAAAACTATGTACGTCAGATCTTACGAAATTACAATCCTAATCATCACTTTGATACTTGAGCCTGTTTCCTATCTTCTATCCTCCCTACGATCTTTCTCTCTCTTTCTCTCTGGAAATCAACTCTATCACCTTGGAATCCCCTTGATTGCTTTCCGGACTTTACTTCGTTCCTTGCTATCTTACTCGGTGCCATTAGAAGCTCACCTCGGTCTTCTTCTGTTGACATACTGGCTTTATACTATAAGATGACGTTACAAGTTGTCTGGGATCACTCCCCTCGTTTACATACTTACAACTAACATTTACTTTTATTTCTTCCTGGCAGCCCAGTCTCTGACAATACTTGCCAACCATTTACACTCCTTTTTTTCTTTTTAACATTTTTCGGGATGTTTAATTTTCATACGGTTTACCAAGTCCCTATCTAGTGCTTGTGGTGTTCTCTCCTCCCCCATACTGCGGACTTTGTTTTCCACTTGGGAACACAAGAGTGCGTGAGTGTTTCCTACGGTGCTGTGCTTTAACAGTGAGTTGGGTTTTGTTTACTATTTCGGTTTTAGTTACTAGGGTGAGTGGTGAGGAACTTTTGTCCTAACAAAACATAGGGTGCAAGGGAAGTGTATCATGACTCGGGCACCACTTGCAGAGGGGTGCCCAAATGGTCTCCAAGACAAACTATATATGTTTCTGGAGAAGGGAGGGGGCGCCAATAAAGTGTCGTGCCCTGGGCGCCAGTTATGTTCGCTACACCACTGTGTGAGATGTTATATTTTTCAGTCCTTGATTTAGGGAAATGAGACATCTCATCTATATAAACCATATCTCTTCCAGACCTACCGTCTGTTATTGGGACACTTATATACTGGTTATTGCCATTGGGTCTAGCTTATCTTTGTGTTTTCTAAGGAGGTCATGGTGGTATAGTAAATGTGCCTGTCCATAGCTTTGGCATTCTTCATATATGTTATTGAGTTGATGTTGTTTGATTATAATTCACAGTCTGGATTTATTCACTATTATTGATTGGATTATTGTCATCGTTTCCACTTACAAATTTATTGACCATCTTATTTATTAACTTGGGCAGATGACCATGAAATACAGCCACGATCTTCATAACATCTATAAAGTAATTATCAAAGCAACAAGCTGATGTATTTACTACAGAAGAAGCCCAACAATCAATAATCTCCTTAAAAACGACAAAGATATGAGATGAAACTTGGTGTATAAAGTGTGCCAATAGTACATGGACAGTTGGAGGAGGATGTCAAGATGGATTGAAACAGTGCCGAAATTATAAATGCAGCAATGTAACATGTAGTCTAGATCATGTTAAATTCATATAACCTATATTCTAAATGCAAACGGTTAATGTTACCTATGGTAGCGAACATGGTGGCCTCGTCTCTGAAACAGTGGGACGGACATTCTAACCTAACCTATTCTAATAATTTGGTTTGCAATAATTATGTTAATTTATTAGAATAGGTTAGGTTAGGTTATAACGTACGTACCCACTGTTTCAGAGACGAGCCGCCATGTTCGCTACCATAGGTAACATTAACCATGCAAACAAACTCATCCTTACCGAGAATTGCGAAATATACTGTGCCACATAATACTAATAGATATCGTGTTTCATAATTTTAAAATATTTTAAAACCATTTTATGATAACTTTTTAATATTTTCACCATTTGACAGTTTACACAAACTGAATGCATGCAAATAAATTGCCAATCGATTGCTAATGGTAAATGATACCAAACAATACAAATTAACAATAGCCGAAATTAAATATCATCATTTAATAACATGGTAAATGTTATCGTGTAATATCATTTAATCACTTCAAATTGTTTTATCAGTCGATAGCATTTTACATTAGTCGATTGATCATTTAATCGATTGATCAATTGAATCTATCTAAAAACCACTTCAGGAATAATAAACAATTTGAAACAGAAAGAGGACGAGAAGGATAAACGAAAAATGAATTATTTGAAAGTTGTGTTTGCTGTTTAACAATAATAATCACAAAAGAAATTTCAAATTGCCTTTTAAAAATTAATACAAATTTATTTTTATTTTTCAGCAGATACAACAGTTCCTCTCTTGCAAGTTAATGATCCATCTGTACAAAATACAATTTTAGGTAAGTTGGAGTTAAAATAATAAACAGTTAAACATTTTATTTTATTTATTTATTGTTAACACCGGCCAGACGACCGCACAATATGATGTTAATGTGCCTCGGAAGATCAGAATTCGTACTTATTCTCGATGTGCGTAATTTAACGTAGGCAATATAAATTGGGAATTGTTTTCCATTCTTCATCCATCTGACTAAACCAATTACTTGACAGGTCTGACTAACAATGGATCTGTTAGTCAGACTTGTCAAGTAATCGGTTTAGTTGTGGTTGTACAACTACAAGGTGCAGGTGCCTAGTGATAATCAATCATAGCTGCTATGAAAACTGGAAGAAGTTGTTCAATCTCTTAATCTTTTAGAAATTATTAAAGCTTGAAAGTCACTTAAGTTGTGTTTCTTTGCTAGTTGTTATCTCTTTTTAGATTTTTCAGAAGTAATTAATAGCATTGTAATTGTAGAGGTCTCTAAGCCTATTAACCTCAACCTGGTTTGGATGCCATTCTAAGACTGTTGTTCTGACATCTTCCCACTTCTTCGAAAAATGTTTAATAGCAGATATCGACATTAATTCTCTTTTTCGGAAGAAAACATATCTCGCCGACTTTCTTGGTCTTCATTCGAGAGTTCTTGACGTTCTTCTGTCATCAGATCAGTTTCAGGTTCCATTATGAGCTCTTCGATGTTGTTTATTTCTCAGATGTAATTTTTTTTACTTCTTAAGCTGCTTGAGTCTTTTTGATTATACTGTAGCTTTCTTAGATAAGATTGAACTGTGGCCTACTATAGACCTGTTCAATCCATACTGCCCAGCAACATTAGGCATCTTCTGCCCACTCTCTACCTTTACCATTATACTCTCACCTTTTGAAAATAAAAACTGACGCAAAACTTAACGAGTACTCGCCCGACAGTCTTGCGAATACTTTAAAAGAATTGTTTCTGTCAGAAAAATAAAAGGCTGGAATTTTCTTGGTTTTCAAGAATGCGGGTGTGTAGCATTCTTGTGGTTGCTCCTATGTAAGTAATTTCCTCCCCTGATAATGTGTGCTTTAGTAAAATTTCGTAAACTCCCGATTTCTCATTTAATGTGAGAAAATCTCTATTGTTGCACAACATACGTCTTAAGGTTGGTTGAGAGACTATGGGTAATAGCAAACCCTGTTTCCTAAATATGCGTGCTATTTTTAGGGATAAATGGCCGAAATACGGTATTGGAGGCTGTACTAGAGTGAGTTGTTCTTTGTTGCAGAGGAAGGATTTTGGAAATAATTTATTCTTGACCCGGTTAAGGAGATAAAGAAATCTGGAGTTAGAATACCCAGCATTATGTACCGCCTTGTTGATAAGCTGTAATTCTTTATCTATTAATATTTGGGTGGATGGTAAGAGGAGCGCTCTCCGAATGAGAGAAGTAATGGCAGAATTTACCAAATTTGTAGGTTGGAAGACAGCTGCAGGGATAATATATGGTAAGTTGTTATTTTTATGGTACACTGAAAAATTGAGGTCAGGAGATCTATAAATTTCAAGATCTAGAAAAGAGATTTTGGCATTTTGTTCCTCTTCCACAGTGAACCTGATGGTGGGATATATAGACGTTAACATTTGAATGAACTTGTCTAATTCTTCTGCAGAACCATCCCATGCAAGTAATATGTCATCTACATATCATAGATACAAGATAGGATAGTGGATTGTTAAAGAAGCATGGAAAATGCGAAATTCTATGTTTCTCATGATAATCTCTGCTAAAATGGGTGACAGGAAGGAACCCATTTGGCACACCTTGGGTTTGTTTGTATATATTACCATTGAACTGAAAGTAATTGTTTTCCGTGACGAGTAAGAGAGCCTCTCGTAAATGTAACACATGTGATGTTGGATAACCAGAGTTCAGTAATATGGCATTTATAAGCATGACGGCTTCAAAGTGTGGAACTGATGGATATAGGGAAACTACATCTATTTTATACCAGCGGAAGGAAAAACTAGGATAGCTATTCAATTTAGAGATTATGAAGTTTTTGGCATCCAGAGCGGCTGTAGTTACCAATTCGGAGGGTGGGATCAAGGAAGTAATGTGTTTTGCTAGTGCAGCCTCAAGAAAATATGTTGGGTGGGAGCGTTTGTTAACTAAGGGTCTTAACGGCCATTCAGGTTTGTGTGTTTTTGCTTCGAAGAATAATCTTGGGCACGCAACATTAGATGGTGGATTGAGAGGTCCTGCTAACGTAGCTGTAATTCCTGGGAGTGCTATAACCTTCCGTGTTTTCCTTAATATTGAAGTTGTCGGATCCTCATTCAGTATAATCAACTTGGATTGTTCTAGAAATTCATTGGCTCTTGATAAGAAATCCTGGTGTTTGCATAGAACAAATCTTTTATCCTTATCAGCAACTAACAGATTTAGATGGTTACTTCCGAGAAATAATTTTACTGTTCGAACTGAATGTATATTTGATTTGTTCACTTTCGAACGTCGTTGTGATGCGATGCTTGACAATACGGAGAGATCCAATTTTTGTTGTAAAGCTGGACAGCGAGTGTTCTTTATGGCTGCCATGGTGGGAGGAATTAGTAATTTTGCAAATACAAAGGTGCCAGATAATATTCACCGAATAATTTCACGTGGACCAAAACACATACCCGTTCCAAAGTTGGATTATTCGCAACTAATTCCTCCCACCATGGCAGCCATAAAGAACACTCGCTGTCCAGCTTTACAACAAAAATTGGATCTCTCCGTATTGTCAAGCATCGCATCACAACGACGTTCGAAAGTGAACAAATCAAATATACATTCAGTTCGAACAGTAAAATTATTTCTCGGAAGTAACCATCTAAATCTGTTAGTTGCTGATAAGGATAAAAGATTTGTTCTATGCAAACACCAGGATTTCTTATCAAGAGCCAATGAATTTCTAGAACAATCCAAGTTGATTATACTGAATGAGGATCCGACAACCTCAATATTAAGGAAAACACGGAAGGTTATAGCACTCCCAGGAATTACAGCTACGTTAGCAGGACCTCTCAATCCACCATCTAATGTTGCGTGCCCAAGATTATTCTTCGAAGCAAAAACACACAAACCTGAATGGCCGTTAAGACCCTTAGTTAACAAACGCTCCCACCCAACATATTTTCTTGAGGCTGCACTAGCAAAACACATTACTTCCTTGATCCCACCCTCCGAATTGGTAACTACAGCCGCTCTGGATGCCAAAAACTTCATAATCTCTAAATTGAATAGCTATCCTAGTTTTTCCTTCCGCTGGTATAAAATAGATGTAGTTTCCCTATATCCATCAGTTCCACACTTTGAAGCCGTCATGCTTATAAATGCCATATTACTGAACTCTGGTTATCCAACATCACATGTGTTACATTTACGAGAGGCTCTCTTACTCGTCACGGAAAACAATTACTTTCAGTTCAATGGTAATATATACAAACAAACCCAAGGTGTGCCAAATGGGTTCCTTCCTGTCACCCATTTTAGCAGAGATTATCATGAGAAACATAGAATTTCGCATTTTCCATGCTTCTTTAACAATCCACTATCCTATCTTGTATCTATGATATGTAGATGACATATTACTTGCATGGGATGGTTCTGCAGAAGAATTAGACAAGTTCATTCAAATGTTAACGTCTATATATCCCACCATCAGGTTCACTGTGGAAGAGGAACAAAATGCCAAAATCTCTTTTCTAGATCTTGAAATTTATAGATCTCCTGACCTCAATTTTTCAGTGTACCATAAAAATAACAACTTACCATATATTATCCCTGCAGCTGTCTTCCAACCTACAAATTTGGTAAATTCTGCCATTACTTCTCTCATTCGGAGAGCGCTCCTCTTACCATCCACCCAAATATTAATAGATAAAGAATTACAGCTTATCAACAAGGCGGTACATAAATGCTGGGTATTCTAACTCCAGATTTTTTTATCTCCTTAACCGGGTCAAGAATAAATTATTTCCAAAATCCTTCCTCTGCAACAAAGAACAACTCACTCTAGTACAGCCTCCAATACCGTATTTCGGCCATTTATCCCTAAAAATAGCACGCATATTTAGGAAACAGGGTTTGCTATTACCCATAGTCTCTCAACCAACCTTAAGACGTATGTTGTGCAACGATAGAAATTTTCTCACATTAAATGAGAAATCGGGAGTTTACGAAATTTTACTAAAGCACACATTATCAGGGGAGGAAATTACTTACATAAGGCTGGAATTACACGGGAGAGTTTCAAAGTTTGGAGAAATACTATTCAATCGGTATATACTGGGTTGAGCGTCTCCTGCACTTTGAAAAGTTTCAGTTTGTTGCCCAAAGACAAGGGAAGATCAATCGGTATTCATTATTTTACGTCGCTTCTTCTTGTGTTTGTTCTGTGAGGTGTTCATTATCCGGACATAAAAATCTTTCACGAAAGTATTCATTATCCAATTTGTTCCTTAACCGAACTGTTCGTTAATGGATCACCCACTGTATGTTACAAATTCAAACATTTAGGGTCATGCAAGAAGTATGCTACCATTTTAAATTACTATAATTATGTTAATTATTACCCAAGAAGTACTTAATGTACACTAACCAATAGAATAAATTCTGAGTTTTGTCTACCATCTGCATACAAATGTCTTTCTGTCTGTTGCCTCTAGGAAGTTCCATAATTATCATTGTGTAACATGAATGTATGCCTTACATATTGGATCAGTTTGAAATTATCTGTGAAACTCAGAGTTGTAGAAAATCACGTAGCACAATGATGACCGATTATGACTTTTTGACCTGCAGATCATAAAATGCTTTTTTTGTTATGATGTTGTCATTTTTGTTTATAGCACTTCCTATAGATGGCAGACAAAAACACATCTGTTTACAAATGGTAAATAAAACTTGGACATTTACTCTATTAATTGATGTACAGTACATTGCATACTTAGGTAATAATTAACATAATTACAGTAATTTAAAATGGTAGCATTCTTTTTGGAAGGTCCTGTATACATTCTTTTCTTTTTATCACAATTAAAGACAGACAGACAATCCAATACAGTCAAACCTTGATTTTTGAACATACAGTCAACTCCACATAAGTCGACACCTGGATAACTCGTCATCATAGGTTAATTAGTCAGCTTTCTGTTGTCCCGGCCAACTTACATAGGCGATAATATTATTAACGTTAAAAAACTCTGTTTACTCGACATCGTTTAACTCATCGCCACTGGATAAATCAACATACTTTTTCTGTTTCACAGTTTTTTTGACGTCTGATAAGTCGACTCTCCCCCTGCAAAATGAGTTCACATCACACAGCTTATTGTACGGTGTGAACTCATTTTTTCAGGAGGGGAGTCGACTTATCAGACGTCAAAAAAGTGTGAAACAGAAAAAGTATGTTGATTTATCCAGTGGTGACAAGTTAAACGATGTCGGCTAAACTGAGTTTTTAAGGTTAATAACATTAATGCCTATGTAAGTTGGCCGGGATCACAAAAAATTAACTACGTAACTGACGAGTGACGAGTTATCCTGGTGTCGACTTATGCAGAGTCGACTGTAATTCATTTCTAAAAGTTGTTCTAAAACCAAAACAAATTTTTCTATAAGAAACAAAATCCCCCCCCTTGTAAATCTTTAGCAATACTGATTAAAAATTATTTACAGAAACAAATTAGAATAAAAAAATGATCAATTAATTGTTATAAATCTCACAGAATTCAGAGGAAAAGACAAAGGGGATGACCATCGGTTTCCCTCTTTTCAATAGTGTTAGGTGTTACTCTATCCATATCATGTGGACACACATAATTCATAATAGACAAGAGAGAAGGAGGACTAAGAATAACCAATCAAACTTATCCTTTATTTCCTCAACTCCCTCTGGAACCAAATCATGATTGATCAGAGAAAAGAATAAAACATAAGGGAGAGAGAAAGAGTGAAAGTGAAATAGAAGGAAAGATGAAGAGAAAGCAGAAAGTGGAAGAAAAAGGAAGAGCAGAGAGGAGAGTGAATACAACATCCAGAAAGAGAGTCAACTCTGAGAAAAGAGAGCCAACACAACAGTAGAGAACTGCACCAAAGGGCAGTGTTAAATCTGGAGGAAAGAGAGAGATAAGGAAAAGGATAAAATGCAAAAGGAACAGAAAAAGAGATAGAAGGACTTTGAAGAGAAGACAACTCTTTTCCTGATATGTTGTGAGTTGCAAAGTTTTGTATACCTCTTGTTAGATACCTCCCGTTTTACAAGTATAGAAACAGTCTAACTTTCAAAAACAGACTTTATATTTAATATTAATTTGAACTAAATTCTAATGTTATGTTTAGTTTTTCTGTAATAAATTTTCCTTTTTATTCTTAAGTTGGTTAAATTGATTTTGCATTCATCCTCCTGAGAGGTTCATTCCTTGTCTTTGTAGTGACTCTTATCCTCGTGCCTTACGTATTTGCCTTTTTTTTGTCTAAATTGGAGGTGTGTCAGATAATAAAGACTTGGTGGCAGGATCCTAACTTAAACCCCCAGAATTTGATTTTTGATGGCTCCAAAGCAATATCTTTCCTGCATACACATTGACATTTAATTTAAATAGCATTGTCATTGATGATTCATGTGGTGACATCTAATGATGAGAGGTGATCTCAGTGCCAATAACTTCTGAATTGGTAGTCCTGTCATTGATTGGTTGGGCCGTCTACTTTCTTTAATATAGAAAGTGTAGGGAGTTGACTATTTGTCTCTTTCAAATCGGTGACTGACTCTTGCTGAGTAGCTTGTTTGGCAACCAAGTTATCATATGGCAGCTGGTGCAATACCACTATGCATCGAATCGGCATATGGAAACCTTGTTGGTCCGGCTGTGAACAGAGACAGCTCCTTTAAACGCCTTTTTGTTTTCCTTGTCAGTTAACTGATTCACCAATTTGCCCTCGCTGCCAGGAGCAGGAGATGACTATCCATTTATGGTTGTATTGCCTCCACTACGCTAGTGCTTGAAACAACCTGAGCGCGTCACTGAACATCAGCTTGGAACACATCAGCAGTTTGTTTCCTATTTGTGAGCCTTCATCAACCACCACCCTCGCCATCACGTGGTGGAGCTAGAGAACCAAGTCACCCGCACTGACCAGAGTGTGCAATCTAGTTGGAGAGAGTCGAAAAGGCTAGTATTTCTATATAAACTGTGTTGAGAAGAAGAAAGAAGAAAGAAAACTGGTGCAATTATGAGTTCAGAATTTTGTTTGAAAATTGAGCTATTTGAAAACTAAGGTTTGACTGTATTAGCATTGATTCTGTAAAAGAAAAGAGTAACATATACAATATATTTTCTTTAAGGCTCCAAGAATGTTTAATGTATTTTCTGTTGTACCATGTAAAAATTCCTTTCATATAATTACTTAATATAAAATTGATACTGGCATTTATGCTTAGTGGTTAATTGTACTTTCTAGAAAGTAGTAGATAAAATAGATTTCAAAACCATAAAAGTTTCTGTGGAAATTATTTTGTGGGATTTTTATTAAGGGAACGTTTACCTTCCATATGTTACATCCACAGGGATTTTTTGGCTTTATTCATTAAACTGTAATATTTTGGTGGAGTTTTATCATACGCACTCGATACTTAGTCTGTTCTCCTACCCGTACAATTACTATAGATGATGTAAAAATCATTGTAGTATATATTCTGTGAGTAGATAAATGACAAGAGTGTCAGTTGCTCTGTAAAACCTATTTACTATTTTCTTTTTTCCTTTTCTTGAAATACACAACTGTAGTGATAGTTTCTTGGTTGCTAAGACAATATTTTATCGTAGCAGTTTCTAGACCGTAATCAAGTCGAGGAGAACTATTCGCAGCAGTGAATTGGGTTACAATGTCGTCGAGTCATTTCACCCACATCAATGCTGCCAATAAATGTTCTATTTGAAAAAAATTTGAACAGTCAGAACAGGAGCGATGTAGAAGTATTCATGGTAATCAGTGAAATCACATATTAGCAAGTGGATGAAACCAAATTTTCAGGGATTCCCTAGAAATGCAACCAAGTAATTCATATATTGAGGGCATACATATCAAAGATTAAAGATAATGTAGAAACATACTCAGATCTTTTACTCTTGATAAATTGAGAATTTGTTGCCACAAATATTAAATAATTTGTATAAAATCACAGGAAAATATAACTTGCGTAAAGAAATGCTACATGAATAAGTTACTGTAGAAGAGGATGCAGACCACAGAGTAAGAACGGAGATTTATTTGTACCATGTGATTGGAAACTGTTACGTCGTTTTCGCACTGTTAATGCAAACTAGTTTTTCGGCACGAGCGTTGAAAATTTATATAATTTTGAAATATATATCCTTTAAACTGTTATTTTTATGTAATTTAGTATGATTGTTGTGTGATCCAGAATTTTAAATATAAAATTTTTTCTCACGAGAAATGCACTGAAATTTTTAAAATCTGTCATCGATTTCCAGTGTATTTCTAATCAAATATAGCATAAAAATATAGTGTCCAATTGTAAAATTATGGATAAACCTATACATTGCTACAGTTTGGTAATAAAAGTCATTCACAACATTAAACAAAATAAATCCCTTTTAATAAGAACTATATTCAAAAACACTTTTGTGTAAACTAATTAATCTGCATCAGTTAAAACTTCAGGCATTAGTGAGGTTCAGGCCGAAGTTTAAAACGCGAAAATGCGTACATCAGACGTTCGGCACTGCTTTCCCGTAATCCTAGAAGTCTGACAATGGCGCTTGGAAAGTCGGTGGAATCGTGCTCGACATTCCAAATGCCATTGTCAAACTTCTAGGCTTACGGGAAAGCGGCGCCAAACGTCCGACGTACGCATTTTTGTGTTTAAAACTTCGGCTTCAACCTCGCTATTAAGAAGAATACAGTTTCAAATTTTTAGACTATATTTAAAATATATCTGTTATAATTATATACTACAAATAAGTTGAAGGATTTTAAGATTATTCAAATTTTACCAGTCATAAATTATTTTAAAATGTGTAGGCATGCAGTTAGCACATTTTTGAGGTTGAGAATAAACTGATTAATAGTAGATGAATTAAGATTTTACGAGTAAAAGGTTTACTGGATTATTTTTTATCTTTAGGCAGTTCAAATTGTTTCACAGAAGGCTGCTGACTGTACTGTAGATCTTCACACTTTTTCTATGTCTGAAATTCTCCACTACAAAATAAAAGCTATGGCACCAGTATAATAAAAAAGAACTGTATTGTTGCTTAGCAAAAAATCTTATATACTCCTGTTAATTGTAATCTTATCACAAAGAGTTGTCCATCTGTCCATAATCACAATTTATCTGAATGCACTGATTTGGTTATCACTGGACAAATTGTAAGTAATTAAGTGTGACCTAGCATTAGGGTCGATTTACGCACAACAGTGACGTGCCGGCACAGTGACCGTTTGGTGCAGTAAGCGTCGATAAATATCACACGTAGCCAATCATAGTTTCATCTACGACACTTGTATGATTGACAGAATACAGATCACGTGTCGTAGACGAAACTCCGATTGGCTACGTGTGGTGTTTATCGATGCTTACTGCACCAAACGGTTGCTGTGCCGGCACGTCACTGTTGTGTGTAAATCGAACCTTATGGCTTGCAGATGTGGATCGTAGTGTTCTAGAATGGAGTCGGTAGCATTCTGTCTAGTCAATGAAACTATAATGTTATTTGGGATTTTATGAAACTCCTAAAGGCAATATACGATACCATAAAGCTATTTCTGTGTAAAATTATAGAGATTCTATTATTCATCAAAACTTTGATAATGTGTTAATTGCTTACCTACATCCTATAGAAATAATTTATGCTCATCTTTTAAACTATATAAATTAAAAACCCTTCAATTTGTTTGTAGTTATATGTTTTATTGTATCAGATATATTGTTAATCTCAAAGTAAATGTAAGAATTTGAAAGTTGTGTTCTTAATGTTTGAAGTTTTTAACTAACAAGGTTTAATTAGTTTAGGCAAAAGTTATTTTTGTATGGTTCTCATTAAAGGAAATTTATTTTGTTTAAGGTTGCAAGAGTTTTGATTGTTGTTGAGATAAAGCTGTTTGTAAGATGTTCGGAAAACAACAAAAAGTGAGAAGATGTGTTGTTTGCAGAAGAGTCGCACCAAGACACGGAATGTCGTTGTTTCGTTTTCCAACAAATGAAAACAGGTAAGTCTTTTACTTAGTAATGATATACAGTTTGATCCCAATTTATGAGAATTTAATATGACAAACTATTTTCTTTAATATATCGCTCCCGTTTGTGAGACAAAATATTTGATACAATGAGCCCAGTCTAATATTACAAAGTGCAATGAAATTGAAATTCCTGCGTCATGATTAGATCGATTAATTAAAAAGTGCGTTTATTTACTCATTTTTGCTCATTCTTTGTTTGCTTATTGTCTTAATTAAGGCCGAACAACCACTGGATTAATTGAGGCTACTTTTCTATGATTATATTTAATTAATTACTAAATAATTTGCCACTAGAGAGAATATTCTGGAAGAAAAGAATTGGCCCGGAGCGTGACTCGAATCCGCAACTCCCACTTACCGTGCAGATGCATTGCCAGTTGCGCTACCCGAGCCTCTGGTCCGATCTCCTCTTCCAGACGTATATTTAAATACAATATAACCAACCTTGGTTACACGTGGTGCCGACTTGGGACATCTTCGGCGCCCTCGTCCTATAAACTATACTAAACAAATTTCGACCATCAGAAATAATTTTGTCCCTATTTGATATTTTAATTTACCTGTGTTTTCGGAAACAAGGTATGCTTGTAAATTGGGTTCACACTACATAAGTTAAAATTAACTGATAATATGAAAACAATATGAAATATTGATAATTTATTTTAAGGTGTAATCTTTGGATTGAGGAATTGATTAAACGAAATGATTTACAATATCTTAATTATCTCTCACCAAGAGAATTAAAACTGAAGTGGGTGTGCGAATATCATTTTGAAGATAATTGTTTTACAAGCACTTACAGAAATAGACTTACAAATTTCGCAATTCCAACATTATTAGATAGTATAGAAGTATACGAAAATCAGACAAGCTTCAATCCATGTCCGTCTGCACAAGAGGTAATAAACAATTATATCAAAAATTTAATTTTATAAGAATAAATATAATATATATATAAATAAAATATTAAACATGTAGATTTTTTATAAAAATTTAATATAATAGGATCATTTTATTATTAAAGTTTTTATTCAATATATTTACCTGCTGGGTTAATGTTACCTTAGGTAGCCAAGATGGCGGCTCGTCTCTAATTCCATCAAGGAAACAGTGAGACGCACGCTCTAACCTAACCTAACTTATTCTAATAATTTGGTTGCTAATAATTATGGTAATTAGAATAGGTTAGGTTTGAACGTGCGTCTCACTGTTTCCTTGCTGGAATTAGAGACGAGTCGCCATCTTGGCTACCTAAGGTAACATTAACCACATGTTGTTATTAACTATGATGATAACATCCATAAATACATGGGTTGCGTTCATTTAACATTGGAATTGTATCCAGTTGTTTTGCACATTTAAAACATAAATATAAGGTCTTCCAAAGAAAATTCTACCATTTTAAATTATCGTAATTATGTTAATTATTATCTAAGAATTTCTAATTACATTAAAACATTAGAAAACTTATCCTTGTTTCACATATGCCCATTACAGTTTTTCAATCCATGCATCTCATATCACGTGGGATATATCCAACCAATATTCAAATTTGGGTTAATGTTACCCTAAGTATCGAAGATGGCGACTCGTCTCCGATTCCAGCAATCAGAAGCAAGGAAACAGTGGGGACACACGTTTCCCAAAACCTAACCTATTCTAATAATTTGATTGCTAATAATTATGGTAATTTATTAGAATAGGTTAGGTTTTGGGAAACGTGTGTCCCCACTGTTTCCTTGCTTCTGATTGCTGGAATCGGAGACGAGTCGCCATCTTCGATACCTAGGGTAACATTAACCCAAATTTTTCCCATGCTCACTATGGCATACCCATTGTTACTCCTCCCATAGCAGCCACAATTTTGCTGCTCCTCCAGAGCACAAAATGCCTTCTCTGTTGTGGAGTTGGCATTTTCATTTATGACACTTCCTAGGGGTAGTAGAAAATGAGGTGTTTGAATGAGGATGGAAGATGAAGCTTAGGCAGTTACTCTATTGATTGATGTATGTCACACACTTCTTGAATAATAATTAACATAATATTGCAATAATTTAAAATAGTAACATTCATTTTGGAAAACAAACAACTACCGTTTAACATTGGGCTACTTTTCCATGATTATATTTAATTAATTTCTAAATAATTTGTCCTAGAGGGAGGCTATCTCTCATTAAATTTAATAATTATAATTCAATTAAATAATTTAGAATATTCTGGAAGAAAAGAATGCGAATCTTCAACTCTGCTTATTGTGTGGATGCATTGCCAGTTACACTATCCGAGCCTTTAGTCTGATTCTCTCTGCCAGGTATATTTAATTATTCTCCTCCTCCTTCATGTATATTTAATTATGGAAGAGGAAATTGGACTGGAGGCTCAGGTAGCAAAACTAGCAATGTGTCCACATAGTAAGCGGGAGTTGTGGATTTCTAGTCTTACTCCAGGCCGATTCTTTTCTTTTTTCTAGAATATTCTCAATTATTTAATTTAATGTTGGGTACTTTCAAGAGATTAATTTTTCATCATCCTACCATTTAAACCAAAATTTCTGCTTATTCTTGCTATTTCTGTAGCATTCATAATTTTTACAGGGACGGGTTGCTAACTTGATGCTCAACCCTCCTCCTTTCGCATCCAGGCTCAAACAGTTGTTAGCTAAGGTGGTCGTACAGACTTCTTTGTAATTATGTCAGGAATTAGGCAGAGTTGTGTCCTGACCTCTTTCCTCTTCCTCATTGCCGTTGATTATCTCGTGATGGCAGAAGAGTCCAGTGCATGTATTGGGGTTGGCGTCCACTGGTTTGACCGGGACCGTCTTGGAGATTTGGTTTTTGCTGATGATAGCACCCTAAGATTAGAAAGCAAGACTGCTATAGCAGGCCATGGCCTCATTGGGTCAGCAGACACACAAAATTGGCCTCAGGATAAACGCCGTGAATACGAAAATTATTCATGTATGTAACACTACCCAAACGTAAGGAGCACAACAATTAGAGGAGGTGGAGAGATTTACCTACTTGAATAATGTTATTTCCCAAAATGGTGTCACGGAAATGGACGTGAAGTGCCGCATCAGAAAAGCAGCGACAGTCTTCTGACAGACGAACAAAATCTGGTCCTCACCATCCATCTGATTGAGAATCAAATTCTGCCTGTTCACCTCTATTGTGATTCTGATAGCTGTTTATGCTAGTGAGCCCTGGAAGATATCAGGAAACATCAATAGAAGGCTTGATGTCTTCCAGCAGAGATGCCTACAAGGAATCCTGAAGATCCTTCATATCACCAATGAAGAGGTTCTCTGAAGAAGTGGGATGTTCATAACATAGTTGCCCATAGAAGAGTTTGACTGCAGGCCACATTTTTCATATGGAGAACATAGGATCCCTAAGACAGCCACGAAATGGGTTCCCTTGGTACCAAACGACCACGAGGACACCCCAGGAATGCTTTGCGTAGAACTTTTCTTAAAGATTTGAAGATGCTCAATATGACTTGGGAGGAAGCTGAAACCCTTGCCCATGATCAAAATTGATTGAAAAAATTTGCTACCCGGTATGCTACCTAGCATTGGAGGTATTACTGCCACCATTTAAAATTACAATGAAATATAAAAGATATCTGTATAGAATGGAGGAGAGAGGAGAGTACAGTGCTGCATTCTTGGGACTTACAATTATTAATTATCCTTAGCTAGAGGGAATAAGCAACTCCTGTAATTCTCATTACTTCTCAAGATTCAAAGAAGGAGAAAGTGAGCATTCAGCAAAACTGAACTAACTCTGATAAAGATTTCATCACGTGTTCTGGGTTCTGCTGATTTTGTCCTATTGTTTTTGCAATTCATTAAATTTTAGTCTGTTGAATTGAGGCTCACCTGTGTATTCATAATTAAATTAATTATTAGTAATATATTGAAAATTTATAAATGAAATGTTAATCTGAATTATCTCAAAGAATATTTTGTCATCTTATATTTTTTTAGTTATAATAGACATTGATTTTACAGCAATTTCTTTGGGAGTTAAAAATTGCCAATTCACTTACCCAGACTCTTTGAAAAAATGAGGAAAGGTTGATTCTGACTTTGTTCCCATATCAATTGATTCATGATTCAGTTAAATTACTAGTTACAGATGTACAGGCCCACCATAAGCGGGTGTGGAAGGCGTGCACTGCACGCGGGCGGCACATCCAGGGGCAGCAAATTGGTATTGCTGGCAAGCTCAGCGTAGGTAGTCATAGTTAAACAGGGGCGGCATAATTGGTATTGCACATGGGCGCTCAAACAGCTAGCGGCGCTGCTGCAGATGTATGAATTTGATGGGCATACATTCTAGGCGGTAGAAACGTCAGCTGAACGAACTTTATTTGAGTTAGAACAAAGATGAAATAAAAGTTTTCATCGGCTGGATCGACTCGTACATCTAGATCCCGAATGCCGATCGGACCAGGACAAAGGAAATTGGTAACGAGGCTTGATGTGTTTAGTTAAACTGTCCCATAACAATTTAAGGCAAAAGTCATCTAGGATTACAATCATATACAAAAGTTTTACATTAAGGTTTAATTTTTATCTATACAACCAAATTATGTGGAAGCATAGAGAAATTTTTAGTCAGTTTTTGTTCCTTCTTATATAGACTTGTTATTGCTATGGGCATAGTTTTTACCATCTTACCAATCAAGATTGGTGGCTCTCTTGGACACTAGAGAATTTTAATTTTCTATGTGTAAAATTCATATTAAATTTGTTGTTCTACTTTTATATATCCAGTTTTAAATGAAACAGTAAACAATAACAATGAAAAGGACTGAGATTGGAAGTGGAAAGAAAAGCAAAGAAGGAAAGGAATTACTTGGATATTAGCATAAGGAGAGGAAGTAGCATCAAGGTGTTTGAAGAAAATAACCAAAGATTTAAAAACTGGTTTGGTACAAGGTAGCAGGATTCAGAGCTTGTTCGGATGAATATATATGTATTATAGTGAATGGGTTGATGAATGTAGATTAAATATTTCATTCTCACAAACTGGACAAGTAAATAAAATAACAAACACACTAATGTTATTTTTTTCTTGGCAGAATAGTAAAAATATAAACGTAAATAAATGCTTTCAGTTTACTTCTAAGACCTGCTTCGGGTTGTTGAAATTGCTTTGATATTAAAAAAATGGAATGCTCCAAACAAAATTTGTATAAAATCAAATTCAAACTTTGACCAGTGGGGTGTTTCCATTTGTAGTTGAAATAATAAGTCCTTTATCTTCTCTTTGTATGCCATATCAGATTTCTGATGATGGCAACACCTGGTGTAGGTTAGTAAGTAGTTAGTAATGCACCAAGGTGTATCTAGGGAAAGTTACATCCAGAGTGGTTTCCCATTGCCTTCTCTGGTGTATGATGTTACACGAGGAGAAATGCCTTCTGGGAGGTCTTGTAAGGGAAACTGGCCCCTATTCAGGTGTTACAAACATGGAGAAAACCTGGAAAACTCCACGTGGCCAGCCCGTCCGAGTGTGTCGCGAACCCACGACTTAACTCCCAGTGTTTAGTGACAGAACCGCTCGGCCACTGGTGGGCCAACTCCTTTATAACAATGGTAGAAATTTGATTTTATATAAATTTTTTTGGAGCATTCCATTTTATTTTTCCAGCTGTTATGTATACATAACAAGGGAAAGTATTGGAATCATATCAAATTTGACCCTCCAAGTTTTGAGACCTCCTGAATCCAAAAATGTCAAAAAAGGCCAAAAGCAATTCTGTGGGTGTGTGTTGGCACCCACTTTGCTTAATATCTCAAGATGGGGTAAACATTAACAAACGAAATTTGGGATGGTGGCTTGTATATGAAGGGCATTGATTCTATTAAATTTTGGCGGTAATAGGCTGAGAGGATGGGGAGACAGAAGGAGGTTATGTATCTCAAGAGTGGTAGTACTTAATGAAGATTTTACTCCTTATTAACATTTACACTTTTTTTTATAAAAGTCGCCTCTACCCTCAAAATTAAGTTCTTTGCCACTTTTTTAGTAATTAAAAAATATAAAAAGTTTTTATAATAAAATCTGATAACAGATTACACCACACACAATTTTATTGTTATTTTTTGCTTAATAATATGAGTTTTTTATAAATAAACACTCATAACAGCTGGGAAAGTTGCACAGCTCTCGTTGCTAGATTTTTGTCTATCAAAGCAATTTCAACAAATCGAAGCAGGTCTTAGAAGTAGACTGAAAGTGTTTGTGGTTACTTTTGCGCCATTCTGGGGAGAAATGTATGGTTAGAGGATAAATAAAGCTGATTTCTCGACGAATATTTGACTTTATGCATTATTATTATTTTATTTTAATGTCAAGGAGTTGGTATTTAATAGTTTTCAAGATTTGAAAATAAATTTATGGCACTAAAGTG
The DNA here is from genome assembly GCF_030686945.1 of Centruroides vittatus. Classification (NCBI taxonomy): domain Eukaryota; kingdom Metazoa; phylum Arthropoda; class Arachnida; order Scorpiones; family Buthidae; genus Centruroides; species Centruroides vittatus. The sequence goes on along the minus strand of NW_027122450.1, from coordinate 30,298 downwards.
TTACGTATGAAATAGTGACTGTTCAATAGCTTAATATCCAAAATAAGGACTAGGAATAAGTAATATTATTGTATAGTGTTCAAACAATTATCTGTTACAATATTGACTATTAGTTACGTTATATTATTGTCTGTATATAATACAGAGTTATTTTAGTTTAAAATTAAATTAACAGTTTAATATTTTTAGGAAAATAATGCAGAAACAGAAACACAAATGTGTAACACACCTCCTTCACCACCCAAGGTAATTATAATTTCTTGCTGTAGTTGTAAACACAATGTATATCATATTTAGGCTAATGTTACCTTAGGTGCCAAGATGGCGGCTCGTCTCTGATTCCGGCAAGGAAACAGTGGGGACACGTTCTAACCTAACCTAACCTATTCTAATAATTTGGTTGCTAATAATTATGGTAATTTATTAGAATAGGTTAGGTTAGGTTAGAACGTGCGTCCCACTGTTTCCTTGCTGGAATCAGAGACGAGCCGCCATCTTGGCACCTAAGGTAACATTAGCCCATATTTATTAATGAAATACATTGTAGAAATATGTTTCTAGGGTAATTTATGTATTTTCCCATAATAGTTAAAATAAATCAGTCTGGCATTTTCTTTATTCTGGAAAAAATCATGCGATTATTCTTGAAACTCCAACTGCTTGACTAGCTTATCAGTTATTGCAAATGGAATTGTGTGTAGCACTTGATATTTTGTGGTAGATGACTTAAATTTTAAATTGGTACTAGCAGGCCCGCCGTAAGCAGGCATGCAAGGCGTGAACTGCACGTGGGCGGCATGTCCAGGGCTCAGCAAATTGGTATTGCTGGCAAGCTCAGCATAGGTAGTCATAGTTAAACAGGGGCAGCATAATCGGTATTGCACACGGGCGCTCAAACAGCTAGTGGCGCTGCTGGGTACTAGTTACTCAGAGTTCATGATACATGGTGTCAAAATTGCCACTTGGCAATATTTTTATTAAAGCGGCGATAAAAATATAATACTGGTGATAGCAAATGGTGATAAAAATCCTAGTCCTCTATTTCGACATTCGGCATGAAATTGAATCTCACTTCGGAAAAAACGGCAAAATGTCGAACTTCCGTACAATGGGAGTCCCATGCACCCTGCACCTAGCAATTTTATGACGTCATGTGGTAAGTTTGACCAGAAAAGTAGGAAGTGATGTCGCAAACCAAACACAGTTTTGTGCAATGCCACCTAGCATTCCAGAGTGGGATTTTTCTATCGACCGACAGAAATTTTGGGAATTTTTTGGGATGACTTTTTTCAGTAGACTGAAACAAAAATTTTGACACGACAGAACCTGTGAAATACTGTTTAAACATTGTGATTAAAATTGTTATTCTGAATTATTCATTAAAAATTATTCAAAAACGATTCCTATTGCTAACAGTGAGAGGGCCAGATGTTTCGGTTCCTGATTAGAATGAATTATGATGAGCATGTAGCCTTGAACACAAACAGCTTTCTTGTCCAAATATTAGGGCCCACTTTTCAAATGTTTACAATAATTGGGCCACTAAAAATTGAGTGTTTATCAGATAAATCTTCAGAAGTTTTGTATCTCTGAGTGCCAATAGATAAGATGCTAGGTACTGCAACTAGACGATAAAGTTCAACCATTGGAATTTTACTTTAGTTCAGTTTCTTTATGTGTAACATTATTATTTTAACACAGCATTGGTATTATTATTACTATTATTATTTTTGACGTTTAAAGCGTATAAAACGAGATTAAAAATTGTGATATCATTTCCTGTTTAGTGAAAACAAGCCTCTGTAGATTTAATTCTTTTACGTCGCTAAATAAGACTTTTTTTCTTCACATTTATTTTCGTGTGTTACATACTATGTCTTTACAAGCAAATAAGCTTAGGACGTTACTGCACATGGAAGTAAAGGACAAACTGATATGAAAATACAGTAGCATGCATAGTCCCAGCATTTTATTTTTTGAATTGTTAATATTATAGACAATTACCTCATGTTTGTTACACTTCAAATGTGACAATACTGCCACATATGGCAATAAATACAAAGGAAATTTTAGAAATAATAATAGTAATGAGCAGTTATTTATTGTGACATCTTCACAATGTTACGCTGCAATTTTTAATCATATTTTTAATTTATTTAATTTCAAATATATGTTTTCAACCTCAAATTAGTAGTGTCTTGCCCTTGTACCCTGTTAGATGACCTGCATGACTCTATTGCTATCTAACTCCTTTTAGGGAAAAAGTTTTTTGAATTGAACTAACGTGACTTGTGGTTTGCATAGGAAGTTCATATATTAATCAGGGCCTGCTTCCCCAAAGCTTTCTAGATTGGTCTCGGCTTTCACTTAACTAAGTCGGTTCTCGAGATTAAGGAAGGACAGACAGACAACAGTAGGAATTTATAAGTCTACAATTTTTGAAAATTGTGTGAGGCTCTGGACAGGTCTGAACCCTCACTGAAATTCACATTAAAATAAATTTTTAAAGGAAAAAGATAGAAGCTAGAAATAAGTTTTTTGTATGTAAACGCGATGCAAACTTATAAGCAATAGAAGAATGTAAGTCCCAAGATCGATCATCTATTATTGGGGGATTGAATTAAACATTGATTTTGACCTCTCCCACGATCTAAGCTGATATCTTGTTACACTTAGTAACGAGTGATCAACCTCTTAGAAAGTGAGAAGAGGAAAAGTGACCGATAAGAATGGGAGATTGAGGATAGAAATGAATAAAAACCAGGAAATTCAAGGATGTGACACCTTCTACTTTCAAAAGTTTCAAGTGTCAGACCAATTGTGTGTCTCATGTCCATCTTTGTCTCTGTCTCCTGAACTTGGATTGACATCTTCCCATCACCTGAAGTTGACCTCATTGTCTTGGAGTCATTGAGACAATTGTCATTTGCGAACCAAGGACACTCCTTTATTTGGGACTATTTTGGAAAGGAAAGAGAGACCCAGAAACCGTTGCTGACTTAGAACTTCCAAGGTCGGAAATCTTTCATTTCAAATAAACGGTTTCTTGTAACCATAGAGTCTGTCTCTGTACTGGTCACACCCATATGTGACCCTCTCGACCCATCATTGGTCATGACCATTGCATCCCTGTCAGACCTTACAATTGTAGCTGAATAATAATATAGTAAAATAATAATGTTACACATAATAACTAAACTAAAATTTCAAAGGTTTAAACTTACATCGTCTAACAACAGTGCCTAGTGTAATCATTCGCTCATCTATCACCACTCTTGGATATGAAACTTCCAAAGACTTAAAGACAAATATATTTTCAGATGCCCATTTTTTCAAATTGCCAAAGAAGTGGGTCCTGTTATTTGGACAAGGAGCTGTTTGTGTGTAAGGCTATGTGCTCACTAATATTCCGTTCGAATCGGAGACCTGGTCCTCTCCTTAAAAGTGACAGTTTAACATGTTACTTTTGTTTTCCAGACACCAAACTGATAAGGCTACTCACACTTACATTAATTAGTAAGTAAAACTGGTGGAAATAAATAATTTGAAGTGGTAAAAAATTAAAACACTGGTGAAATGGTGGCAATATTTTTAATTTTTCCAGAGCAACCCCTGGTTACTATGTTGAAATTTTCTTATAAACATTAAACTGGTTGATCAAATTACTTGAATTCTTTTAGGAATCTTGCCAGGAATGTGTAATTTAATCACAAATATTTAGTTTAATGCTCCTCAATGTTTTACAATAACGTTTCTAGCAGTCCATAGTAGTGTTGCCACCTTTACAAAATCGCTGACCCAGACGGCAGGTCAGGTTTGTTCGAACGGAAGTTCCTGACGCATGCGCAATGTCATTTTATGATGCGAAGAATAACATGCTTGCCGTTCTAAATCAGTTACAGTTAGGGACTAGGGACTTGCGTAGGAGTAATGTATGTGACCTAAATTAAGAAAGAGCAGATAATTTAGCTCCATAGAAGGTGTGTATGGATGTACAAGCAAAAAGAAAAAAAAAAGGAGGCGGGTTGCGCATCACATGTTGGTGAAAACAGAGTAGCATGGCAGAATGGCGAGTGTGAGGTCTTTCGCAGTTCAAATGGTGTAAATTTATAAAAATATTTGCAAGAACTTTGTTTCATCGTAATTTCACAATTTCTATGAAATTCTCGGACAAAATTAATAGTTCATCCGGACAGTGAGTCAATTCCCGGACTGTCCGGGTGAAAACCGGATGGTGGTAACACTAGTCCATACTGTTTTTAAGACACTGGATGAGCATAATAGATCAGAGGTGTTGTTGAATTAGTACAGTACAACTACTGTTAATCTGACAAAATGGCTAATTTAGAAAAGTTTTGGAAGCAAGTGTGAGCCTGCAGGTTTTGAGGGCATAAATTCGAGAGTTAAAAGGGGGTTCATGACCCGCAAGTTCGATAGGAAATCGATTGGATGTTGATTACACATCTGATTCGATCAGAAAGAGAAAACAAAAGTCACAGTCATCACGAGTCAGCATATTAGTCATCGAACATTGAATAATAGACTGGCTCAATGCCAACAATGATTGGATAAAAAAACCTGATTGACTCTGGAAAGGGCGCGATCGTCCAGGAAGGTCTGAATCCAGTGTCTCCAGTCCTGGACATAAGACTGATGCCAGCTTCCATAGTCCAGAAGGTTGTTGCATACAGTCATCGGACCACCTATCAAGGTATATCGACTTTGTAAACTCTCCCACTAGAAGTTAGGCATGTGACCGCTTTATTGGTTAGAGCGCAATTAGCGATAGGGATATTTTACCTGCATTTTAGCAGTAATTATCTGTATCTTTATTTTATGTGTATCTTTAGTGTATGTTCGCTTTTGTTAGTTAATAAACCTTTATTGTTATTTGTCAAACCTGTCTCCTGTCAAAGTAAGGACGCCTGTCGACTTACCGACGCACCTCACCACTCACTTTTGCCCTCCTAGCCATCCAACGACCATGAGGTCGGGTTTTACCAATCTGTGCAGCGTAAGTGGTCAGCGAGGTTTCCCCCTGACCTTCTGTGTATCTCACACAAGGATGTCAGAAAATCATAGGTGTACTGTACCCGCATTAATTAATACTTTACTGTAATCAAATCATTAATGACCCAGATTACTTCAGGCAACATTTTGGCTATCGATTAATTATGTAAAGTGTATTTTGGTGTAAAAGTAATCAGTTACCTAGCTTCTTGTATTCATTTTAATAATTAGATTAAGTTTATAATTAAATTTACTACAGTAAGTACTGGAAGAAAAGTAAAATTCAGGACAGGTCTCAAACTTGCAACTTTTGCATACCATGCAGTTATATTACAAGTTATATTGCATGGATTTCTGTCTAATATTTATCTTTAAATCAATTAATTTAAGAGATACAAAAAAATGTACCCTCCGTAACCAATATCAAGCGTGAAAATTCAAAAACACTACGACCTGGTGTGGGAGAAACGTATGTTTTTATTAAGAGATAGAAGTTGTAGAAAATTAATCTGTAGGTAACTTGTAACTTGATATAATCTGGCATTTAATGGTTTGAGGACATTAAATCTTTGAGCTGTATATATTGTACAGTACTGTATGTTAACTAATGGTTGTTTTTTTTTTCCAGGTTAAACCAAGAAGAAGAAAAATAAAAAATTTGATGGTAACAGTTTCAAACTTAAAAAGACGTCTGAACAGTAGAACAGGTACTACAAACAACAAATCCATTTTAGTAGTACTAGAAGTGCTAAAACAAAAACTATCTTTCATTGCAAAGGGTTTTGTCTTTGCCATTTAAGAGTATTGAAAAACCCATTATCAAAAATAAATTTTTACTTGACATATTTTACATTCTCTTGTTTGATAATATAAGCGTTAATTGTGGTTTAATGTATATTACGGTGACTCTCTATAGTGATGTCTTGGGTTATGAGCCTCCAAATAAACATGCAAACTGCCTTCATATTCATGCTCTGAAGCATTTCCTAGATGTTTCAAACATCTAGCAGTGCCTCTGAGCCAGTGCCTTAACTAGGGCAGTGCCCAGGCACAGGGCGCGGACCCTGGGGGCGTAGAAATAATCTGAACCAAGTTTTATATCATAGTTTTGGGGCGTAGTTACAGAAGCTCGCGCCGGGCACATAAAAGACAAGTTACGACACTGCTCTGAGCACGATTATTTCGTACAAAAAATAGCTTTAGTAATAATGACATAAACAAACATCTGTTCATTGTTACAATTACTAGTTGTTTCCTTCTGGGTACTTACTCTCAAGTTATCATGAAGTATTGACTCCTAGTGCTGCAAAACTAGTTCTAATGTATTATTGTTGCTATTCATCCTATAACTTTTAAGAAATTTCTATAGTAGTAATACAAATCTATGTCTCTATCTTACTCTGTGGTATAGATCAGGGGTTCCCAAACTACTTATCCCCACGCCAATTCTGCCCTTTAAACTTATTTGACACAAATCATTTATTCATGATAGAGAAAGATAAATTTTTGGTATGAGTAGAATATACAATATAATTGTGATCCATCTACCTAATTAACGGACTTATGTGCAGTTTAGCCTGTTAATTGAATGCTTGGACACTGATGTAGATGACCACTTGGGTTTTTTATTAAGTCATAGAAATTTTTCCAGTTGAATTTTTTCTTTCTTGATGTAAATCAACAAGCAATACAAGTAATTTTCTCTGTTTAATCTACAATGTTTGGCATATTCCTAAGTTAATCTTTCATTCAGCTTAGTAACACAACTCTTTCTCTTATATTTAACACTTTTACATTTTTGCTTTATTTTTACTTCATTTACATATTTGCCTATATTATAATCTTTGTCTGGATAATTATTTTATATATTCCTTCTACTTTTATTTAATTCAAATCAATTACTAATTAAGTTATTTAAAATATTGTCACATTTTCAACATTTTTTTCATATAGCAGTTTAAATAACTTAAAACTATTTCCACAATTAACTTCTCTTTCGCTGCTACTATCTACTTTGTTGAGTTGTAAAGTTAATAAGTATTTACTAATATAATAAAGGTTGATCCTCTCACCAAATATCACATTAAAGGAAGGAAAGCTCACTGAGTATGGTGTTAACAGTTTTTTATTATTGCTGGCACTTTCAACAAACTTATGTTTGTTGTCGTCAGGCAAACAAAAATTTAAAAATAGAATACGATGTTCTAACATGATTGAAACACATATAACAGCTTTTAATTTAAATGAGCATGCTAAAAACTTTGATTATGCTTGATGTTATGATGTCGTGCAGTGTATGCGTGGATGTAGACCCTTGTTAAAGGTGTGATAGCAGATATATATCACTGTTTAACCATTTATATAGGGCAACCCATATGTTGAGCAGGCCATTGTGACTGCTTGTAAATGAGATCTTGCCCTACCTACTTTTTAGAAAAGATGCTAGCTAAGTTGCTTTGCACACTGATCCCAGACTCTCTTATCCTTTGATGCGCACTTCTGAAGCCATAATGCTAGTCAACTCTCTGCTCCTCAAGAAGGGCTTTAATGCCCAACAGATACTGGATATACATTATGCACTGATCTTCGTCACAGAGCACAATTATTTTTGTTTCAATCAGAAAACTTATTTACGGAAACAGGGAGCCCCCGTGGCTTCCCCTTTATACCTGTTCTAGCAGAACTGATCATGAGAGAAATTGATACACAGAACATTTAATTCCCTGCTTGTCATTCACTACCTGCTGTTGTATTTGCATTATGTTGATGTCCTCATACCTTGGGAGGACACAGACGAGAAATTTCTTACTTTCAAACAACAAATGCCCACTGTATACCCCTGTATTAACTTCACTTGGGAGAAAGAGATTGATGTGGCAATAACATTCTTGAATTTGTGTAAACATAGCTCCCCTGAAGGGCTACTTTTCTCGGGTTACCATAAATTTAATAAGGTGCATCATATCATTTTGGCAGATGCTTTCCAACCTCTGTGATATGTTGATGCCTCTATCGTTGCCCTCATTAGAAGAATGTTCTTGTTAGTGTCAACGCAAGTGCTTGTAGACATTGAGTTAAACACTATTAGTTTGACAGTATGCACAGCTGGCTTTTTACGTGCTAAGTTCATGCATGTGTGTAACATGGTCAAAGAATCTCTATTTCTAACCACAACACTACATAACGAGGGAGGTGTCGGTAGTTCAACCACCATTACTGTACCTTGGACCTCTTTCCATACGCGTTTGCCACGTATTCGGGCAACAACTTTCTCCTGCCCCTATCTCCGCTACCAAATTTGCACAGACTCATCTGCAATGATTGGGATAAATTATTCATCTCTGAAAAATCGGGTTTATGCTGTACTATTGGAGAATCCCAGGGATGAACATGAAATACAGTACATTGGACCACAACCCAAATGCTCACTGGCCACCTAGCTGAGCCCCAGGATGATGTGGTGAAGGGAAACTTTGCACAGAGCTTGCAAAAAGGATGCTCAAACAAAGCTACAACCCGTCATGGGCTCAATGCTACTCAACTGTTGTAGCAACTGGAAACTTGTGTTTATATAGGAATCTCTCTTCACAAGAACCTTGGAACCATGTAACACTCCCATGCTTGACCTGCCAAACGTATGGGTTGCCCTATATAAACGGTTAAACAGTGATATACATTTGCTATCACATTTTTGACATGGATCTATATCCACGCATGCATTGCATGACGTTATAACATCAAGCATAATCAAAGTTTTTGTTTCTTTTAGGGGTATTTACTAAATATATATATATGAAATACACAGGTTAGGTTTTTATTACATGCAGCTGAAAGAGCCTTTACATTGATTATTAAGATGAATTTTTGAATATGTTTGTCTGTATATAGCAATGAGACATGTGATCTACCAAAGATGTGACTACCGTTGAGGAAACTGGCTCCTAACATTATGAAAACTTGGAAAACTATATGACCAGCCCATTGGTGAGGCAGAAACCCACGACCAACTGCTGGTGTTCAGTGGCTTTATCCGCTTGGTCACTGATGGTTATTTTTGAACATCTGAATATGTTATGAAAACTGCAGAATAGAGTATTTTGCCAAGAGTCACTCCTGGCTCTGTAGTTGTGTTTAATATTTTTGGTCATAAGAGGAGGTTCACTATCCTAACAGTGTGCTGAGATGTAGCAGAGAGAAATTTTAAATGTGTAAAAGTTTTAAAAGTATGTCATTAAAATATTGTAATCTATTTTGTATTCTCTGAAACAATGCAGCTGCAGTGGCGTAGCGTAGTGGGGGTGGCAGTTAAGGGAGTGGCAAAATTTCACAATAAATAATAATAATACCTAAATAAGTGGGCGGTGAAATGTTCCTACACCTTGGGCGGCTGACTCCCACGCTACGCCACCGTGCAGCTATCAAACTAAATTTTTCAGATTCCGAGTTTTTATTTATGTTAATAAATGTTAATGCGTTTATGTTGTTATATAATATAAAACAAATTCATCCATTACTTTGATTAATGAGAGTACACATTTCAGATCATTCATATCCAATAATGACTATAAGTAAGAAGATTTCAAAGATGGACGAAGATTCGTCCTTCCATTCGCAGACCGAACAGGTATTTAATAAATTGAAATTAAGTAATTTTGTAATTGCAATAATATGTAATTCTGAGCTTGATAAACAATAGCAAATTAAACTTTTATCATTTTTTCATTTTATTAACAATAACTTGTTTATATTTGTGGTTGTCAATTAATTCTTTTAATGATTTGTTTGTACGAGTTGACAGAGAGTTTGGGAATTTATGCATTGTGTAGATAAGGCTGCCCGCTGGTTTTTGTTTCGGCAAGAGCAAAGCCTATGTGAAAGTTGTTTAGTGCTCCATTTGTTAAAACTTAGTGTGCCTGAACTTTATGTAGTACTTATTATGTACAGTCAGGTACATCAGCACTCTGTATATTATCCTAACTTAATGATAATGGGAATATACATGGTGTTTATTTTCATGAAATTATATATATTTCTCTCTCTCTAAATTTTTGCACACCAATAGGCTGATTTTGGAATGCAAAGAGTGAGGAATAAAAAAAAGCATTTCTATTAAGATTGTAGACAAAGCTAGCTGCACTTTTATGCATTTATTCAATATTCATTCCGTTCACAATAATAGATTTATAATATTGGCTTTCCCTTCTAATCATATTATCGCTAATAAAAACGTAGAAAGTAGAAAAGCAGAGTGATAGTCGGCAAAACAAAACATTGCACTTGTTCAATACCAACTGTGCCCATTTCTGGGAAGATAGGGTGACAGGATGGGATAGATGTATAATTGTTGTCAAATTAATTTATATTTTGTAAATATAAATTTGTTAGTAACTTTTATTATAATGAATATAAGTTATCCTGAAAATTCTTGAAGCTTGACACCATGTTTTGGAATTACCAGGATTAAACTTCTACTTGATAATTTTTTAATTAGTCTGTAAAATATCAAATTATCGTTAAAAATATTTTCTCGAAAATAACTAATATTGTAAAATTCCTTTAATAAAACAATACCCAATTTAGGAAACCGAGAATCCTATTAATGCCGAGAATACTTCCGACATTACTCAAGTCGAAATTTTATCAGAAAAAGGTAAGAAGTTTAATGAAAGTTACTTATTTTACTGTTATTAATTTTTAGTTAGCATACATTTACATTTGTATATGTATATATATAAGTATATTTGATACTGAATTACAGCAATGCTTTAGTGCATTCTGCTCCATTGAGCTGGCAAAACTATACATTTAAAGGTATATAAAATTGAACTTTTATATTAATTTCAAATAATTGTGATCATATATTTCAATAATCAATGCGTAAAACTTCAAATGTCGAGTCCTCTTTTTCAAAGTTGGAAACAATGATTAAGAATATAGTCAACTTTGAAAAGAAATGAAAGTTTTCGACTACAAAAAGTGGCGGACAGAATGCCCAATGAGTTAAGATCAGATGATTTTGTATGTTCAGTTCTTTTTCTTGGGTTGCCATATGGTTTGCGGTTGCTAGATATTTTTTGGAAGCTTTGCTCGTGATGTTTGCTTTATTGTTGGGAAGTAGACAAATGTTTTGGTGACATTTCCTTTGTTGGAGGGAAAAGAGACGAGAGCTCGCTACACTTAAGAGCTGCACATCTATCTCTTAATATCTTCTATTGATGGAATTTTATAAAATTAGATTAGATTATACATAGAATTAATTCTAGAAGAAAATTACTTTATAAAGTCATACAACAATTCTTTAATTCAGTGTTAACCATTTGCTATTGTTTTAATGTTTACACTATTCAGACAGAGCATGAATTTGTATTTAAAAATGAAATTGGAGCAAGTACTACATTATAATAAGATTCTTATGCTACAGTTTTATGAAAATCTATAAAATTGCTAGTTTTGTGTGTCTTATAATTTTTTCTGGATTGAAAAGATGCCAGAAAATAATTGGTTACTAAGTATAAACTTTTAATAACTTTGAAAGATTTATGATTTTATTAAAGACAACCAGAATGACGAGACAAATAAGGCAGAAAGAAATCAGTCTGTGACAGATGCAGAAGTTATGCTGTTAATGAAACAACAACAACAATTGATCAAACAACAGGGACAAATGTTGCAAGTTCTTCAGGTAAAAATAATCATTACTTCAAATTGATAATTTAATAAATATCAAATTCAAATTAATTTAATTGTAATTAACAGGAACTGAAGGATATCCAGAAAGAAATACTGGGATTAAAACGAAAAAATCACGAATTAAAACTGACAAAATTACGTATAGCAGCGCAGCAGGCGGGTATTAAAGTGATAACAAAAGCAAATAAATGAATATTATTGTGTACATATACATATATTTTAAAATTAACAACAACAAAGTCAATTTGCAATTTTAATAAATGTAATAATTATAATAAAATAATTGTTAATTTAATTAATATACGAGACACTTTCGCTAGAAGTTTTTATAAAATTTGTTTATCAAAATGATATGTTTTCTTATCTAAAAAGTGACTTTGTATACAAAGAACATTACATTAGTTAACAATGTTATACTTTTATTTGGTAATGACTAAAATTCAGATGGTCTAAAATAGTAAGGGCTGTTTAATTTTGGTGGTTAAAGACCCTAGACCTTTAACCACAAAAATTTAATAGCATGGTTTCTCTAATAAACAAACCTCCCTGCAAATTTTAGATTTAAACATTGTGGCAATTGAATTGAATTGAATGTAATTGAAACAAACACAATAAATAAATTTTCTTTTATATTCAAACATAATTAAGTGAGATGACAAATAATTTTGGTAAGTTTTTATTATAATCTATCTTGGCTATTAACCAATGAGCATCAGCTCATTGGTTAATACTCTAGTTACACAAGTTAGGGTCCAGTTACCCTTAAAAAAACCTCTGAAGGCAACATCCCCCTAGGCAGATAGCCCAAAGTATTGCATTGCCCTAACTAAAAAACAAACATCTCAGGATGGGATAAAGATTAAGAAACAAAATTTTGCACGGTGCCTTGTATATAAGGGGCATTGGTGCCATTAAATTCTGGGGTTAAAGGTCTAGGGAATGGGGAGATAGAGGGAGGAGTCTTGTGTCATATCTCGAGAGGGGTTGTAGATTTGTTTTTCATTATAAAATTACATGTAAGTGACGTTATACAAAAGTTATTCTATAGAAAAACTATTGTCTGTTCAGTTGTGTGTAACAAGCAAGCCCACATTGACATTTTAATCATTAGAGTTAAACAGCAGTAAATGAAGAAATTCTATTTTTTCTTCATAGGACAATCATATCTTCCCTTATTACTAGCGATGCTAAGTTGAATAATCCAAATCATATCAATATCAGGATCTGAAAACCAAAGAAATAGTTCTAAAATTATATTTTATTTCAGTCAAATAAGGAATTTCAATATATTTCCACTTAAATTGTAGATGTACTCCTTCATACTTACAGTAAGTGTCAAAATCCTCCCAAAGAAAGCAATAAAAATTTGAAAATGTTGCAATGCACATTAAGTATGATATTTGCATACCTATATGTTTACGTACTTAATTATAATTATCTGAACAACGTAATTATTTTATTAATAATAGTAACATACAAAGAAGATATGCATTGGGATTTTGAAAATCTATATCATATTTATGGAAAAAGTACACTTCAATAATCGGTATAGCCTCCTTTGGTCTTTAAAACCTTCCTAATGCAATCAGGCATAGAGTTAAAATTATTTCTGTAATTCTGCAATGTTATTTTGTTTCACTCATCCTGTATACATTTCCCATAATTGGTGGATGATTTCAGGCAGAGCTGCATAGTCAGACCAGTGACATTTAAGAAGGGACCAGATGTGTTCAATCGGGTTGAGACCAGGAGATTGAGGCAGGCTAATATTTTGATCAAGAAGTTTTTCTGAATGCGTGTTTTGGATTATTATGATGCCGATAAATGAAAGCTTCTATCGATGTGGTTATAATCAAAAGATTTAACAAATAACTGTCAAGCATCTCAGTGTAAATAACACCTATCATTCTATTAGGTATAGAACATAGCATTCTGGGCTCAAAATAAGTAATACAGTCCCAGACCATAAGGTTACCACCACCAAATTTCAATGTTGTTTGTACTTCTCGCTCAGTTATAGACTTTACCGATGTAGTCCATACCCATTTTCGCTCATCTGAACTATATTCATTTTGGATTCATCTGACCATACAATCCTCTTCCAGTCTTCTAAAGCCCGGTCTTTCTAGCATTTGGCAAAATTAAGATGTTTCTGTTTATGTAATTTGCTAAGGTTAGGCTACTTGGCGACAAATCCGGAGGTTCAATGGCAAATACTGAAATCAGCAATTGTTAATGAAGCTGAGAAAACAATTGGATATAAAAAAATTGAAAAAATAAGCCATGGATGAAAATTGAGAACTTTTGAGATTTGGGCAATCAGAAGAATGTTAAAAATCAAGTGGACTAGTAGACCACTAACTACAGGATGTTACAGATGGCAGATACTAAAAGAGAATTAATAAAAATAATAAAGAGGAGAAAACTAGCATACTGTGGACACATACTGAGGGAGAAAATATGAAATCCCCAAACTCACATTAGAAGGAAAGATTAAGGGATGAAGACAAGGCTGGATGGATGACCTTAAGGACTGGACAGGACTAGATACTGAAGAAATTCATAAGACTCACAATAGAGATTCGTGGTATTTGCCGGCCACCAACCGCTGCTAGGAGACGGCCGGATGGCCGAGCGGTCAAGGTGGCAGCCTACCGCTCTGGGGGACCCGGGATTGAATCCGAGCGGGTCGAAAATCCCCAGGAATTTTTCGGGGGTGGTCCGTTCGGATATGTCGGGCCCCGTCCCTCACCACCCGGTCGCCCCATTGTGGGCCTGGCCGAACCCATAATGGGCCTTCTAAAAGAGGCCCTCTTAGTGCCCACAGGGCGGAAAGAGTTAAAAAAAAAAAAAAAAAAAACCGCTGCTAGGAGAAGGCACAGGCAGAAGGCTACTTGGGCTTTCAAATTGTTACGTTTTATGCATCTGCGGATAGTTGAAGTACTCACTTCTATTCCTAAGCCATGTTCCAATTGCCTCTACTTGTGAGATGTATCGCAACGTCCACTCGTTATCAAACGTTTCTATTTTGGCACTCAACTTTTTTACATTCCAACTCTTAAATTTTCGTGATATGGTAGCTCACTGTTTTTATTCCAGATACACTAGATGTATATCGGGAGAGTTGTACGGTACAGCATATAATTAGTGTGGGTATTGAGTGGGTAGATTAAAAAAAAGTCTTAAGTGTTGCATTGAAATAAACCATTTTATTGTCTCAAATTATAAATGTTACGTTAGGCGTGTTGCCCCAACCTAAAGCCCATTATCATGTCTTAAAAATATACAATAAGAGCGGCTAGAAACATTAATGATGCTTTCAGACAGGCACTTCTTACGTTACATCTTATCAATGTCCTGTCTCTTCTTTACGTTACATACAAGTGTTCATACGGGCACACGCACTTTGACCGTTAGCCAATCATGTTTTAACATTTTTATATCCTTTTTTTTTCAAGACTATAAAATGGGATATTTTTCTACGTCCCAGTAACTAGAATTTCCTCTTTCAACGTGCTTTCCGCCATTTTTCTTCTCCTTTAGTATTTGTGCGGGCACGAAATGATATGGAAGTTTGTTGTAACATTAAGTAAATGTTACAGTCGTAAAAATTTTAATATTTTTATTTACATTTCTTCTTATCTTTATACCAAATCGAATCTTTGCTATACAAAAAACACGAAATACACGAATTAACACAGAAAAATACATAGTGTTTAATTATCTTGATATTCGCACAATAAAATATATATTTTTAAAATGATTTGAGGTCAAGAAATTATAAGTACAGTTGAAGTGTTCTTATAAATTAAAGATTTAAGTTTTCTAATCCTTCGCCGTATCTCCTTCGATAGAAATAAATTGCCGATTGAAAACTATCGTCTAGCGAATTTGTCCACATCCGTTTGTCAATCCAATTTACGAAAATGTGAAGAAATGCCGTTTGAACAAATACCAACGTCAAGATTTCCGGCTCGTACCACCGATCGTTACCAATAAAAACAGTTCTAAAATATAGAAAAATTAATCACAATTATCCGTACCTAGTTTCTATATAGAATCGAGTAATTCTTACTTTGCCACAACTTTCATTAGTTTGCAAATCACCAGAGAGACAACGACGAAGATGTTAGTCAGCAGTAAATGTACAATTGCAGCCTCTTCTGCAGCGGATAAGACCACGATTTTAATCACGGTCATGGTCGAAAGGTTAAATGATCCAAGTAGAATCATCATCCAAACCTGAAACGAAAGAAATCGCATTAACGAAATAAAAATAAACTTGTTATAATCACTCCAAGTGCAGATGTACCATTCGATACTCACGTTGTACTTTACGGAATACGAATTAAATATGGAAAAAAATATGATTTCTACTAAAATAGTAAGATCTTCACTCGAAAATACCATGGTAAAATGAATAAAACAGTTATTAAGACCAGAGGATATCCTTGTATCCAATGTGGGCGTTATAGTATGGAAGAAAGATATCTTCATGAAATTTCAAGTATTCTTTTTCTATCCGAATCGACTTATAAAAATTTCTTTAAAATATAAAAATGTAAATAAAAGTATTAATCTAATGTTTTTCTTATTTTCACAATCCATAAATGGAGTTCGTATGGTAATGATGTTAGATAACATTTAGTTTCATCAAATATTTAAAATTTAATATCCGGTATCTAAACACGTGAAAATCCAAACGAATTAGAACGAATTTTAATTAGTTTACATATCAGGTCTAAGTTTAATTACACGTGATAATTGTTTTTCCTCGTATCCGCGAATTTCTTTGTCACATAGTTTACTGTATCTCGCTCAATCTTACCTTTCCAATAAAATTGTGCCAAAAACTTTAAGCTTTTAAAAGAATTTTTATGGAAATTATCGAATATCACTGAGAATGTATATGAACTAAACATTAAACACTTTTTACGTTCGTCAAAAATGGAGTTTAACGTTACAATATACGTGTATCGAGTTTCGATGTAAATTAACATTTCAGTGCACACATGGTTCTGAAATTGTATCTTAGAATATGTCTAACAATATCAGAAATAAATGCCTCTTCGAAATGATAGCTTTTTTGGTATTTTAATCTTTCATCAACATCTGAAAGACTTGACAAAATTACACTGATGCGAGACTTCCTGTATATCAGTGACCTGCTGTCCTTGGAAGCGGTGAAAAGCGCCGCTTCCCTTGTTTTTTCTAAAATATGAAAATAATCGCACAATATGTATTTATATTTGAACCTATCTTATTACAGATTTTTATACTACACGTGAAAAAAACCCTCGCCCATTATGCGAGTCGCTAGTAGATTTTATAACTTACCCCAACCGATAGGAATTTACTGGTATGTTTTTATGACAGTTCTGTATACTCGACAGAAGTTTTAAAAACACCCATTAAAATATTTGCTATATTCTGCTCTCCCGGGAATCTTGTATTACAGATTTTAATGTTAATTATATTAGGATTTAGCATGTTCCATCTATAAGGAGATGCAGAATAAAACGTTGACAGTCTATTAAGTTTAACGTATTTAGATTTTTACAGCTACGGTGAGAAACGTTTAAAATTTATAACAACCCTGTCGTATCATTTCAGATATACTAGTGATGCGACAAAAGAGGCATTTGAGATTGACCGGTATCGGCACTCTCGGGATTTTGCAGCCTGCATGCATGCACGCATTGCACACCTACCAGGACTGTCTCTTATAGCCACTGGTACGGAGCTATTTGACTAAGTGGATTGTTTTCAGATTTAAAAAGTAAAGATTTTATGTTACTTTAATGTACAGTACGTTTCTTTACAAAGACATATGCAATTATAATTTTCTTTTAAAGTATATTAATATAATTGAAGAATATTTTGTACCAGGTGTGCATATCCACCACACATTTTATTTCACCAAGTAAGTTTTTATAATTTTATTTTTAATTTTAGCCGTTACATCGTGGCTAGCGATTCGGAATGTAATTGTGATATTAAAAATACATTTAGAGAAGTCTACGGTTTTTACTGGCTTATCGAACAAACGATACGAATGGAACCGAGATCACACTGACGCGCAATTAACCGATTGCCCCCGGAAGTCGACTTCTCGCAGAAACCGGCTTCCCTATCATCAAATGTCACGGCACGCCACTGGCTTACGATAACATTTATGAGACAAGGTAATTATATTGAACTTGTTTATTTATTTATTAAATACGTCGGCTAATCCATTAAAATACATTTAGAGAAGTCTACGGTTTTTACTGGCTTATAGAACAAACGAATACGAATGGACTCTAAACCATCACTAACGCAATTAACTGATTGCCCCTGGATGTCGGCTTCTTACAGATATACAGCTTCCCTATCATCAAATGTCACGGCACGCCACTGCTGTATATAAAGGCCTGTGTAGTGTTAGTAGTCTCCATTCATTATCATAGGCAAACAATTATAAAAATTCAGTTATTTCTTCTATATTACTTTTATCGGAAGACGAACGTCGATGACAAAATTGTTGAAACTACAGTAGACCCCCTTATAACACGGTAGATACGTTCCGTGTTACATGAATCCGTGTTGTACGAGTCCCTTAATACATGAGCCAACCACAGCCCGGCGCGTGTACAGTTTTGGGGTTACGGCTGTTTGAAATGGTTTTCTTCCATAAAATTAATCGATTCTAGACTAATTTGTCTCGAACATTTACAAAACACGTATAATTTTTTGGAAATAATTCATATAAACTATGCTATAAAAAAGAAATTGTAAGATTACTTACCGAGTGTGCGCCGTTACGCCATTGCCTAAGCTTGTTTTCGTCGCATAACGGCTCATCGAACGGCGGGCGTTTGTTTTTTGATAAGTTATTCTTTCTGCAAAGAATTCGCTAAACTTTGAAGACGTCATTCATACAAATATAATTTTTATGGTCGTTGAATAATACTGTAAATGTTTTTTCGCAAGAACTGTATAAAAATTTATCAATACTTTCCGGCCTAAACTCTCCTATATACGTCTGGCGCTGGACGGCGGCAAGTAGTTCGGCTGCTCGTCCACTATTGGTCCAGAATTGACAAAACCTGTCTTTACACGAGTCGGCGATGACGTTTTATCGTGTTATACGAGTTTCTTTAGCGTGTAATACGAACACGATCGCAATTTTTTTCGCCGTGTTATACGAATCCGTGTTATATGAACTCGTGTTATAGGGTCTACTGTATTTGTTTGCGTATTATAAAAGATACAAAAGAGGTGACAATGTCTTATCAAGAATGAAAATAAGTTACTTTGAATACTTGTTAAACATTTTTATTGTAAAAGCATTATCTCTTCGTGTTAAGATTAACGTCTCTGAGTCCAAAACACATGATTCGTTATATCTGATTACTTGATGGGAAAGATGTCACGGTTTATCGTAATGTAAGTTTATAATTGTAATAAAATTTGATAAATTGTTGTAAAACACGAGGAATTTTCATCAAAGCATCAACTTTCTCGTTAACTTCATATGGTATCATAGAATACACCAATCTGCCTGGCACTAAAAGTGCACGGCAACATTCTTCGTTGATTGTTCGACAATAGCTGTGGTAACATCTTTAACGATTCGTAAAGCGAAAGGCGAGCACCCTCCACCGGTACTAATTTATTCTTTTTCACCATACCAGATTTGATTGTATTTGGATTGCTAGATCATTTTACAGAAATTGTTAAACAGGGGTACTTTAATTACGATCACCTGGTATAGTGACAGTGGTAGTTATACTTGTGCATTGAATTTTATCTATCTAAATAAAGTAAATTAGCGCAGTCAAGGTTGCAAGTAATAGCCAGCTTATAAAGAATACGCACAATCTTCAGTAATTTATCCTATGTTGTGACTGATGAGGGATTTGCTCCAAAATGCATACCGTGATGAATGTTCAAAAAAAAATTTTCTTTTTGATCCACGTGTCTCAAATCTATAGTAAGTATAACATTAGAATTGCATTGTTTTCAATAAGATACTGGCACGATAGTAATATAGAATTCACAGAAAATAATGACAATATTTCAGAAAAAAAAAATCTAATTCGATAAAACTTTTTAATTGCTATATGCTTCAAAACAAAATATACCACAAAATGCATTAAAAACAATTAGACCAGAACGACAAAAACTCAGAATTACATCTTTTCATTTAGAATTTCAATCGAGATTGAAATTTAACATGTTCAGAACAGTTTAAATTGAAGAAAGCATTTCCCGTTTCTGATAATTCAACGATTTCTATTCTTCTTCCATTTCTATAAATTCACGTGTTGCCAGGTCTTTCTTTCTTCTGAATACGACTCTATCGGGTAACGGCTCGTCGTTTGTTTCGTCTTGTCGATCGTAGAACAAAAATCTGTAACCTTCACACTGTTCGGTGAACAACTTGTATAAGACGAGTAGCCAAACGACAAGCAACGTGACCGCAAGAACCGAAAACATGACGGACAAGAACGTAGCCAAATCACGTTTCTTATTTCCAGGATCGTATAACGGAGAAAGCAGATAGGAGGACGTCACCAAGAAAATAAAGGAAAGAGGGAAGTAGATGAAGGCTAAGTGATAGGGACTCGTATAGTTTTTCACAAAATTCACGAGGTTTCTTCCACGTGACATTTCCGAATTCCTATTATCAGCAACCGTGCTGCAACACTGATTATCGATAAACTGAATTCCTCTTCTGTGAGAGGGTCTCATTTCTTCGTAGACGTGTTCCGATTGCATTTCGATACGATGAGATATCCTTAACTGTGATTTACAACATTTGAAAGGTGAAGTTACAAAAAAGGAAGAAAATATGAAACTCTCGCTTATATTCAATTGTAATTTGCATAAGTTTTTGCCATCCACGGCCCCGACATGTTTTTAAATTTTACAATTAAATCGTATAAATGAAGAGGTAAAAATAAGAGTAGAAATTTCTGTAAAAATTCCGGTGTTTAGTCAATATTTATGTATTAATTGTATGTATCCCAGTTTGTTTCGAATGAAAACTTAATAAATGTACAAGTAAATTTGAATATTCATGCGATTTGTCGCATGAAAGTTTTCAATATTCATGTAAATTTTTAGTGAATCTATGCAAATTATTTTACTGAAAATGATCAAAATTATAAAAATATTAATTTAATATGTAAATTATCACGCTTTTATTATTTTCTAATTGTTATTTTTACACTTAAGTTCGAAAATTGTGTGAAAGTAATGTTTAATGATGGTACTTTATTCTTATCTATTATTAAAAGTCCCTAGTGCAATTAGAGATAAATTTTAAGAAATAAAAGAGGTTCATAAACTAAAAGCTTTTTTCTATCATTTATTGTCCGGGATGTTACCAGATACGTGCATAGCTGCAGATATTTTTTGACAATTCCGATCACTGTGTCCGTTGTGAGCACCCTTTCTCTGAGTGGAAAAAGACTTCTTTGAAATAATTTACACATGTCAAGACTTGAAGACTTCTATATAGATTGAGCTCGTTTGATTCAATCAAGTACCCCTATATTTACTTTTGGCACATTTTAAAACTATATATTTTATTGGGCTGCTATTTGAAAAAAAATTGTTATATCTATAAATTCTCACTGTCTGGGTCTTTCCTTAATCTGGAAAACGGAAATAGATAGAAGAAAATCCGGATGAGATGTGGAAAGCTTTGGGGCAAGAGGCTCCGATTAACTGTATACGAACTTCCGTTTTAGGTAGACACGACTCTATTGCTAACAGGAAATGTTTGATGTACAGGGACAAGGACACAACTAAAACGATCGAGAACACTGTGACGAAAAATTGCAGCTAGGCATTGTGACGATATCACAATAAATAAATGCTCGTTAGACTCAAAATTAATGCTGAATAAATTTGAAGTATTAATAATTTTCATCACGATTACTTCTATAAAAAGGCAAGAAGGAACACCGTTCACGAATTTCAGCTTCGGACTGCTGACACTACATTTGTGTAACTGTCAATTGTCTCAATCTTCACGTTTTCGCAATGAAAACGTCGGCCGCAACTTCTAAATTGTTATTTTGTTTATGTAAACAAATACCAAATTAAAAGTATTTAATGTTCATACTATTGAAATATTTATTTAGTTACAAATTCTAATGTGAAAATCATCAATTTTTCGTCGTTCGAAAGTTACGAGAATTCATTTTCCCAAACATACTATCAAAACACGACACATTATTCTTCCTAGTATTCCAAGGCTCAATATTAGGGTTTGGGTCACGGGACGTCTCGTGTCTCGAAGTCCCGGGACTTTTTCTAAATTTAGTTGTCTCGGGTCCCGGGACTTTTGGGTCAAGACTCGAGACACGCTTGTCGAAATTGCATTGTAATAATTTTATTTTCAAAAGGTTAGTCGAGCGATGCTTCTTTTGTTTTTCCTTCTGTTTACAAATAAACAACGCAGGTGGGGGTAATTTACAAGGCTGTGTGACTTTTAACCTTACTCTGTTAAGAGACAATATTTACAAATGCATTCGCCGCCATATTGTTATTTTGTGATGTTTGTTTATGAGATCGTGTTATTTGTGACTGTCTTTGTCAGCACTGTCAGCTCAGTCAGTCAGTCGTCAATTTCACCTTATGAGGTAAAGTGCTGTGCGCGGTTGTGTTCCGACGCTCTTGTGGAAACGACGCCCATCTCATGTAAGTTTAAACAAACACTAGATTTTGTTTACCTTGGATGAGATTTGTTATTTTATAAAAAAAATAATTGATATGATAGTAAACAAAGATATAACATTAATTTTGGATTATTATTATTGTTATAGATCGTCAACAAATTTAAATAGATACCAACCTATTCATGACGTAAAATACAAGCGGCGTGGCAGATTGCCACCTGACTTCATTAATAAAAATTCAATTCGAGTTTTTTGATAATGCACGGTTACTTTATTAACATTTTCCATGGATACAGTATCTGGTGTTTTCGTAAACTCTGATTTTCGCGAAGTTTTTCCTTGGCTATCTTTGTAAGTGTGTGATATTATACATCTCTGGATTCGTCTTTAGACGTTCTCTGGATTGGTGTTACCTTTTCTCGGATCGAACGTTTCGTTGGAGAGATAGGAGCTCCGAGCATCCGCCATCGGGTTTTTTTTCCACAGGTGAGTGGATACGATATATATCGCTCTATTTAGGGTTTTTCACGCTTTCTAACGGTGTGATCGGTTCTTTTTTCCGTTTTCTCGTTTACTTTTTATAACGGCTTTTGTCTTCACTTTTCGGACCTAGTTGCGTGCCTCTCGGGACGCCGACGTGTTTCATATTTTATTGACACCTTTTTTGGTAAATGCGCTACTTGACCTGTAATTCTCAGGTTCCTAGCTTCTTCGTTCGTTCGAGTTTTATTAGCACTTGAAATTTACCGTTAACAAAGAAACACAGGTCATTTACCCGACCACGTGTCACGACCGTTATACACCTAGCCGACCCTAATTCGGCCTCTTTTTTGCCGCTTTCTCGGGTCCTAGTTGGGTCGTTTATTGCGTCTTATATATCATTCGATGCTGTATTTTTCGTTCTTTCTAACGGTGTCATTGCTTCTTTTCTCTGACTTACCGTTTTTGTTCTATAACAGTCTTTCCTATCTGCTTTACGGGCCTAATTGTGGGCTTTCTGTGTCGCCGGTGCTTCTGATACTGCATTGGCGTTTACTGCGCTTTGTTCTCTTCACGATTTGCAAATTTCAGGCTCCTAGCTCCTTCCATTGACATCTTACTGCCGCTGTTATACTTGCATTCACCTAACTGACCCTAATTTGTCTGATTGTTTCGCCGGTTTTCCGGGTCGTGGTTGGTACGTTTCTCTGGCTTTATATATCATTTGGATTCACTTTTTTTGTGTGTGTGTGTACTTGCAAATGGCTACGCGAGGGTCTCGTAAACCTGGAATCAAGCAGCCTGTATTCAAGGGCTGCAGTCATCACCAGAGCCTGACTTCCTACAGCGATGAAGTCCTGAAGGAACTGAAAGAGTACATTAATGACAACAAGGGCTCTAATATTGAAAATAAGCGCAATGTGGATTTTATAATGGGATGTTTTGACAGAGTTGTTAATTAACTCATTGAGAACTCCTCTGGAAAACTTCTTGTAGAGTTGAATGAAAAGGTAGACGCTCTTATTGAAATGAATATGACTAAAGATGTTCTATTCTCTCAAGAAGCTGTTTTAAAAAAGCTGACTGCCCTTGAGCAGAAGGCTTTGCCTCCCAAACCAACTGCACTTTTGTACAGTACCATCGCTAAATCTGGCATTGCAAGAAGTGAGGCACGTAACATCAAAACCCCACAAGCACCAAGAGATGTTTTACTGATTTATGATAAGGAGAAAAATCAGACAAGCGAATCTGTGCGCAAAATTATACAAAATAAGGTTAATTAATTTATAAACAAAATAGTAGCCTCTCCGAGCATTTCTCCGAGGAAAAATTTCTCTAACAATTTAAGATTAAGTTTAACATGGGGAAACAGGAAAGTCCATATAGAAACTGGGTGGTAGAAGTTTCTCCTGAACTGAGGAAACACTTACTACAGCTAACAAAACTCAACATCGAATGGTCCCGCTTCCGTGTTGCCGGCTTTTGTCCTATATTGCAGTGCTTCAGATGCTGCGAATATAACCATTCCACTAAAAACTGCCGACAAAAAGATCCTACTTGCAGACATTGTGCTGGAAAGCACTTATACAGGGACTGCCCCAATTTGGAAAAGACACCTTGTTGTTGCAACTGTAAACGGGATAAAAATAACCACAACAATAATCACAATGCTCGGGATGGCGATGGTCCTATCAACTTAAAATCAAAAACAACTTAATCCTTCACACTGATTATGGATTTTAGTGACCATAATTATATCAGTTTATTGCAGATAAACCTAGGAAGGAGTATTGCCGCCACTTCTCTTCTCAGTAACAAGATCTTAAATATGATCTGATCTTGGCACAAGAGCCGTACTGCAAGAACTATTCTCCAGCATGCTTACCCACTTTCTGCCCAGCTCTGAGGACAACGGACGCCTTTCCATGAGCAACTACTCTTGTGCCTAATACCAGCCTTTCGATTCTACACCACAAGACTTTTACCAGTAAATACATCATTACAACCGAGCTGATGATCAACAACTCCAGGATTATCATCTGCAATATTTACTTCCCCAATGATGCTAACTCTGTGGACTTTATTAATAATCTCCAAAATATTATTGATAAGTTTAGGGACACCCCCCTGATTACTGCTGGTGACTTTAACGCCCACTCTCCCAATTGGGGTAAGAAGAGGATAGACAAGCGTGGTGACCTCTTTGAAAATTTCTGTTCTACTAACGATTTCCTCATTCTTAATAACCCACTATCCTCACTGACTTTTTCACCACACAGGAGCGATAGTTGGATCGACATCACTGCCTGCAGCAGTGGGCTATTTCCCAGGATCCAGGATTGGAGGACAGCCTCACCGAGCACTCTTTTATTGAGTTTAAGATTCTTACTGACAATAACAGTTCCCATCCTATTGTTAACCCACGGCTGTCTTACTGCTGTTCTGGTGCTAATTGGGATGGAATGCATGATTTTCTGGTAGCTCATCTTGTGGACTTTTCTTTGGATGACCCGGACAACACTAGACTCCAAATTAATAAGAACATTGACATAATGAATGAAGCCTGCAACAGGTTTATCCCTAAGAGGACAATTAAGAGAAGAAGGGTCCCATAGTGGACGCCTGAACTTAGCCAATTAAGAGAAACTAACAGGCGACTTAGAAAGAGGTATCAGAGGTGTAGAGACGACTCTATCAGACACACTTACAGGGCTGCATTTTTTGACAACCAGAAGCATTACAAACAGGCCATCAAAACTGCAAAAACTGAGAGTTGGAAAAGGTTTTGCACACAGACGTCAAACAACTCCTGGGAATACATCTCCAAGATGTTCACGAATAAATTAAGGCATACTAAAATTCTAACTGCTTGCAACACTGAGAGTACTATACGTAGTGACTTTCTCCATACTCTGAATGTACAAATAAACGCTTACTGTCCCGATGACAATCACGTGGACGACACCGCCTGGCAGAAACAACTGCGCCTTGAGGCCAACGCTCCATCCAGATCAAACTCTACGCCTCCCTTTACTTTTGAAGAAATTGAAGATGTCTTCTCTAACCTGTCTAGAAGCAAGGCCCCTGGGCTAGATCAGATCACCAGCGAAATTGCTAAGCATATTTGGAACATAATCCCTCATCAACTGTACAACCTGTACAATGCCTGTTTACGCTATGGGATCTTCCCTGAGAGTTGGAAACTGGCCAGCATAGTTCCAGTCCCTAAGGCTGGTTCCTCTTCTGAGACCAGACCCATCTCTCTACTGCCGGTACTTGGCAAAGTATTGGAACGCCACATTTATGATAGGCTTTGCTGGTACATTGAGCACTACAATCTCCTGAACGATGCACAATATAGTTTCAGGCCGCGACGGTCTGCAGAGGATATTCACCTGATATTCGCAAATTAAATCCCATTTCGCATATTTAATATGTTTTTCAATAAATGAAGTAGAGAATATATAGTTTTTCCATAGGATTTCCCAATTTAACTTATCAGCGAATTCAGAAATGAATGTGAGAGATAAATCGTTTTGTTGACTGATGATATTGCAGTCAATATAATTTCTTAAATGACGAATATTATTTTCTTTTAATGGCGAAAATGATGAATCCCCCCAATCAATTAGCAGTTGAGTATTGTCTATAAAGAAACAAAATTGTTTTTTTGTTAAGAAATATTTATTTAATTAATTACATAATACGATACATTATTCATATTAATAACATTTTATTATATGGATATCACAATAGAATACATTATTATTCAAATTGAATACATATTTAAATGGATAACATTATTCAAATTGAGTACATATATTAGCAGATACAAAATTATTTATTACATTTCATACAGTCACATCTTGTAAAATATTTGTCATATATTGGTAATGTTATTTTATCATTTATTACAAAAAATTTACATTCATATGTTTTATTCCTAGACAGTTTTAATGATGCTGCTTTATTACATGCTTGCTTTAAACATACATAAGTTTTATTACAAACACTATGTATTACATAACTATGTTTTCGTTTACCTACTATTAAAAATCCGTATTGTGGAGATGATGATGATGATATCCAAAAATCTGTAAGAATCAAGAGTACAAGCTGTAATGACTGAACGATACCACATCTATTCCGTTATCTTGAATGAATTTTTATCATAAAATGGAGAAAGCGAAATTTTGTTCTGCAGGTATGTTGTTACTACATGATTTTTGCTTTTAATTCCATATTGTTGATGTCTTAATAGCTCTGTGTTGAATAAAACTTCTTTATATTTATCGTGATTAAATGTTTTTATAACAAATTTTTTAATACCTTTAGCGGTTTTTTTATTTTGTTTATCAAAAATATAAGAATACATCTTTGGTTTTAAAGAACAAAACTCAATTATTGGTTTCGAAAGTGTTTCATCTTTAAAATATCCTAATTTATTTTTGTTCATTTCATTATATAATTTGTGAGTTTTAAGATAGTTACTAAAATCAAAAATATCAGGGAATGATTTAAAATCCTCATAAATATCTTTGGTATAAATTTGAAGTGTTAATGAATCTGTGTCGGTATATAATAAATGTACGTTTTCACCATATCTGTTTTTAAATACTTTATAAAATGTTTCATACATATGTAATTTGCTTAATTCTAATACACAAAATCCTATATAAATAGGTTTGTCTAAGCATAAATTAGGTTTCTTCATTTTAAAAATTGTAAGATTATCATTTATAATTTGAAATTGTTCTACAGACGGTTTAGATAGATATCGGCAATATTGATTTAATGTTGTAGCTGCTTTTAAGTTAATACGCTTTCTTACATTTTGACATGTTTTTCCAAAAAAACTATTATTCATTAATTTAAAAAATGATTTGTCAAAATCATTAGTTGATTCTTGTCTCTTTTTATTATTAAAATATATATATTTTTTAAGCCATGCACTTTGACAAAATGCCAATACTCTATGAATTTTAGTTACTATCAGGCCCTCTTCTAGATAAAATTTTAAATTTCTATAATGAACCACATAGTTTATTTTATCAAAAAGAGTAGGAATTAATTTTTTACTATTAGTATATTTTAAATTTAATTTATCTAGTACTGTTTTTTGATAATTAGATAATAAATCATACGGAATGGCAGTGTGTTCAACAGCTAGCGGCAAATTATCGTGTCGGTCATGAATATATTCAAGATATTTTAAATCAACTTCTAAGATATATCCTATGCTATTTTCATCAGATATATTAGTTATGTCTAAAGCATCTATTTCATCTTTGTGAAGCCATCTAAAATTATTTACGGGTAAGTATGCGCTCATTACAAACCCATAAAGATTATTTGCATCTATTGACAGAATATAATTATGAGGTTGATTTTTATCATATGTTTCGGGTATTAATGGATTATTAGCTTGCGCAAATCTTTTCCCTGCTAAACTTACTCCCCCCTCATTCCACTTTCAATAAATAAATACATATCAAGATCATTAAATAATTCTAATTCAATTTTTGTCATTTTTAAACCACAATTCCATGTTAAATCAGGTGTTGTTATAAAATATACAGGATCTAAATTATAATATGTTAAACTTAATTTTCTAAAATTTTGGAATATATCTGCTAATAATATGGTATCAACATATTGATATAATTTTAAATAGTCCCTGAAAGTTTCACAGCGAAATTTTTTCCAAACTAATTGAGCATGATTATAATCATCATCTGTAATATTTTCTCCTGATAATTCGTTATAAAAACATTTTTTTGGGGGTAGCTGTATTTCATCTAATATTTCTTTGTTTTTAAAATAGGAATATGGAAAAATTCCTTTTCTTTTTAATAATTCTCTATATTTGTAATGACGAAAAAAATGATTAAAAATTGGAAAATTATAATTCGCATTTTTTAAATTATTGGTTAAAACAGAGAGAGAAGAATTTAAAAACTGATAACTGTCAATAAATTTAAAATAATCTAATGAAAATGTCGTAAATTTTTCTGAATTTATTGGAATAATACTAATTTTTGAAAATAATTTAGAAGGTATATTTTTAAAAATTAAATGCGAATCATAACCAGAAAAATTGTGCAATATAATTGGAATAAACGGTTTTAGTCTATAATTTAAATTGCATTTATTATGAGCCCACCCTCGAAAACAGCCTGTTTGATGATCGTGGTCCATTACACGGATATCATCATCATCAAATTTTTCATTACAAATATGACATAAATGTCTTGAATTATTAGTAACAGTATTTAAATTAATTTCAACATTATGACTTATTTTACTTAACAAATTATTCAATTGGTTTTGAATATCAATTAAAAAATTATTAACAGCATTATCACCACAATAAAAATTAGCATATATTATTTTATCCTCATTTTCAATAATTATAATCGAATAACATATAGGTTTATGAATTTCAACGATTTTAGTAAAACTTTCTTTAGGATTTATTTCATTAGAAGAAACCTTTTCCAAAATTGATTCAAAATCTGCAAATATGCAGATTGGGTGAAATAATGATTTTTCATGAGAATGAAATTTGGTGATTGCTTCTTTTCCTTTCGGGGTGGATACTTTTTGATATTTATGATTAGAACAAAATTTGAGATGCTCATTTAAAGTACATTCTCTTTCAAAACCATTTAAACATCTTTTGCAAAATTTTCTTGGCAAAAATTTCTCAGACATTAGTCTATTAAAATTTCTAATTAAAAAATAATGAGATTTATATAATAACAAATTTATTTCTTTTTCAAATTGAAATTTGGTTATATAAATCGGATAAATTAGTTTGTTTTCGTATCCATATACATTAATATTTAAACAATTATTTTTTTCAAATATCGGAATATTTTTAACATTTACAGGAAATTTTAAACTATTTATATTTAAATATTTTAAATATTTCCTATACAAATATATAGAATTTTTGTTGGTATTAACTGTTGGATACAGATTAGCAATTATACAATATAAAAAACATTGATTGTCTGAACATTTTATATTTAACACACAACGTTTATTAACTATATGTTTTGGAAGAATAATATTACCACATTCTCCAATTTCATTTTTGTATATTCCTATATGAACATCTATAAATATAATTTCCATCAGTATCCACCCTGATCCATATTTTACAAACTCATCAATATAGTTTAAAATTGTATCAAATGCATTCATTAATTTTTCATTAATCATATACGAGGATAAAATATGCTCAACACGACTAGAAAAATAAACATCTTGATATTCTATAATATCATCTTCTTTATATTTTATAAATTTAGTTTTTAAATTTATTAAAAATTTTCTTCTACAAACGAAATTATCATTAGCTAAAATATTATAAATACTAGATGTTATTTTTCCAAAAAAGACAGATGGATCACTATTTTCTAAAATAAGAGCACGATAAG
>NW_027122449.1:0-13102 GCF_030686945.1 Centruroides vittatus | reverse complement strand
ATTCCTCGACCTTTTGGTCATGCTTCCATATTACCAGGACATCGTCCACGTATCTTTTAAAATACACCATGTCATTCATGAAGCCACAAAGAACACTTTTTTCCAACCTTCTCAATACAAATTCGCACAACAATCTTGACATAGGACTTTCCATTGGGACTCCTCTTTTTTGTTTGTATTGACGGCCATTAAAGGCGAAAAAAGATTCATAGCAGACAAGGTTAGCTAGTTCTATCAAATCACTACTGTAATTTGCCAAATCTGGGCTCTTGCTATGCATGAAATCTAAAAGCGCTACCTTGCATGACTCAATTTTTATAGAGGGGTATAAGCTCTCGTAGTCCATTACAGTTCCAACCTCATCCTCCATTAAAATTAGATCGTGTATCTCCTTAACCACATCCCTGGGATCCTGCGCCACATATATGTTATTTTCGAGTTGAGAGGTGAGAAACTTATGTAACTTCTTTTCAAGAAAAAAGGTTTGTCCTCTGCATCTTTCAACTATGGGTCTTACTTCCTTGCCCTCTTTATGGGTTGTGGCAAACGCAAATTTTCTCGGTATACCTGGCCTAGGATTCCGACAATTTCTGAGGAAAGGTAATAAATTAGCGAGTTTAGCTTTTTCAAG
Organism: Centruroides vittatus; assembly: GCF_030686945.1. NCBI lineage: Eukaryota > Metazoa > Arthropoda > Arachnida > Scorpiones > Buthidae > Centruroides > Centruroides vittatus. The sequence goes on along the minus strand of NW_027122449.1, from coordinate 12,471 downwards.
TTTCTTAACTCTTCTGTCGACGCTATCGATAATCTTTTCGTCAACACGCTCGCATTCGGTTTTCTTAATATATTCCTCCAATGCCTTATTATACGTTTCTCTTTTTCATGATGACTAATGTTTTGCTCTTGTCTGCTCTAGTAGTGACCAAATCGTTTCTTCTAAGCCAACATTTAGTAAGTTTGATGTATTTACTGGCATCACATCCTCACATATATAAGGATATTTCGTCACTAAAGTGTACGTAAAACCGACACATAGCCCTCTGTACATTCCGTCGCGATCTAATGATCCTTATCAATACAAAATGGCTGCTTTCCGTGCCCTCGTTCACAGAGCTTTTCTCTATTGCAGTAGTGTGGTTGATAGACAAAAAGAAATCTACAGAATATCACATATCGCTAGAACTCTAGGGTACAGGGCGGATATGATAACAGCACTAGTCACAAACTACAAGGTTAACAAAACAAAAGCTCAGAGAGGGGATTTCGGCAAATTCACAAAGTTCACGTATGACAGAAAGAAAGAAGCTATCATGAAGGAAATCGCAGCCCGCAAAAATTCCAAATTAATTTTCAAGAGAGCTGCCAACCTGTACGAATTATTAAGAAACGACAAAGACAACATTGATAAAGAAAGAATGACTGGAGTGTACAAAATTCCCTATGAAAACCAAGAACTAGGCATTACTAAAATCTACATTGGGGTCTATAATAGAAACTTAGGGATTAGATTAAGGGAACACAAGTACAACATCAGCAAAAGATCTAACGCCACAATTCTATCTCAGATGGCGCAGGTTGAAGGCTCGGTAGTCAAATGGGGCGAAGCAGGCATTATTAAACCTGTACATTCACCGACTTTAGCGTTTAGCGCCGAAAAGATTGAAATATTTAAGAGCAGATTGCATAATACCTGCATTAATGCCAGGGAGCTGAAGGGTTGCCTGCAGCCTGGAAGTATTTAATTAAAAGATTTGAGAGCTCTTAATTTAATGCCTTGATTTTGTTATCATTGCATATCTTGCATTTATTAGAATTTCATGTAATTTATTATTATGTAATGGCTTAATATTTATTTATTTAACCTATACATATTTTTATATTTTTTGTTATTTATTATTATTATTTTTTACGTTATTATATGTATATTTTATCCGTTATTTTATTTGTATTTAAATTTTTGTTTCATTTTGTTTGCATTCGAATATGTTTAGCCTGATGATGGCCAACAGGTTTGGCTGCAAACGTTTGCTACGTTATTTATTAAAATTTTTTCTCAGCAACTGAAGGTGTTTGGTTTTTTCTGATTTACATATTGCTGAGTGAATTCACTTCAACATTAATAACATTAACGCCTATGTAAATCGGCCGGGACCACAGAAAAGTGACTACGTAACCGACGAGTGTCGTATTATCCGGGTGTCGACTTATGTGTAGTCGATTGTATATTGAAACAAGTGAAGGAAGTAATTGTATATTTTTTAATACTCGATTTATTTTACGCATATTTGTGAAAATGTTATTATTTTCTTTACTTATATAAATGCTTACCTTGCGATATCAAAGTTTGAAAAATATACCAAGAAATTTTTTTTATGTACCACGTTTTCTGGCCATCTTGAACAATCTTCTTTCTCTTCTGTATTATTAGATAAATTGACAGACCAGTCACTATTGCCGTGACTAATATCAATAACCAGACCTGTAATTATATAGGTGTATTTGATTATTAATGAATGAGTGATATGTGCATATGATTATCAATTATATATTCACCAAAATTATATTTTATTCTTACTGAAAAATTATTCTCTATAATTTAGAGAATTGCTGTACATCACATGGAAGGCAATCTGTTGTGTGAAACTCGATAGGACAGGAGTGAGTTGTGGTATATTCTTTGTACAAAACTATAGTTTTCACGTAATTATAGTGAAAATGTATTATTAAGTTAAACGTGAATTTCTTGTCTTAAAACATCGTAATGTTTTATTATCGATTTAAACTTTATCTGTAGTTATAGTATTGATTTTAATCTTTTAACCTCAAACTTCATTACATTTCTGATTAAAACTTTCTTTGTTATTCTTATGTGTTTTACTTATAAAAGTAATTATAAAAATTACTTTTTTATAACAAGTATAAATTTGCATGTTTTTAGCTTTTCAATTGCATTCATCACGCGATACATTATGTCCAAAGTAGAGTTTTTCATATTAAGATATCATTTAACATCGATAACACGTCTTTAAGGTACGAGTACATTATATCAAAGGACATTAATTTCTGTATACAAGTATTTGAGCAATAACGTATTTACTGTACCTCTTTTGCAAATGGTCTAATCAAAGTCGTTAATTTGGAAAGTTGTTTAGGAGCAGAAACAACGAAGATAATTTCTTCCGAGTCAAAGGTAACTGTGTAATCCACAACTTGAAAACTGTCGTAATTTACGAAATAGGAATTCAAACTAAAATCAATTTCCTTAAATTAAAAATACAATTTTAAAAATTCTATTAATTTTATAGAAAAATATATTATAAGCATCGTTATTATTATACGCTTTACTTTTCTTTGTAGTCTTGTATTCAACCCACTCCAGGATCCATTTTCTAGTTTTGTTCCCGTCGTCGTTTCAAATGGTAGAACAATTTCATATCTAATATATAGAAAAACATTTAACTATATAGAAGGTACAAATATTCAATAAAACAAAAAACTTCGACCTACTTGACAATTTTTAATTTTTCAAGCACCAGTTTAAAAATTTTGTAATCCGCTCCACCGAAAATATCGTTGTTTTCTTTATTTACGAAAACGTATATAGGAATCTGCATAGAAGGGTAATATTAAATATAATAATTACAAATTACTAAATGTGTTTTAAACATATAAAATGTTATAAAAATTACCGGTTGTGCAGATATTTTTATTGTAGTTTCGTTCACATTTAAAGCATTACCTAGAAATAAATGCAATTTTTATTAAATTTTCTTTAGTAGCTGTATTTTTTGTTGATCAAGTGGTAGTCTCTTTAATCCGATTAACGGAAGACTGTCTCACAGCTAAACAGTTTCAATAACTCCTTTATTGGTTTTTTACATATGCATTTCGGATCAGTGTTATCATTCCTGATCCCTCCTCAGTGCTATAAAAACAAAGGTTTTTATATTAACACAACTAACGCGAGCAAGAAAACAATAAAACTCTTAAAAAACCCTCTCCAGTACCTTTAAGTTCTTCATATACTCCCCACCACCCATACAGCACTCCTCGAGTTCTGTTTACATATTCATTTGACAATATTGTTAATTTCTTTTTCACCAGTGTACCACAGTAATACTACAAGTAATAAAGTTTTTCGTCTAATTATCAACATATACAAAGTTTTAAACAATACGTACGTACTGGCCTTTTTTAAAAATATTCCAAACCTTTACACATTTTCCAAAATAGTTTTATAACACACTTTTAAAATAATCCAACAAACACCACGTTTTACAATTCTAGAACAATTTTCCTCAGTACAGTTTTTCTACTTCTACGATAATACCATTTACATAAACTATCGGCCTGTTGCGCCCTCTATTACATCATACCACTGCTGGTCGATTTGCATCCCATTTGACAAATTTACTAAATTATTATTATTGTTATATTTTATTATTTCTACGTGTTCTTTGAATCTTCGTTTATAGATATTTTTTTCGGAATGTAAAATTTTGGTCTTATTTCTAACTATTTGGCAATTATTGTTTATTATATGGGTGAACCATGGAGAGGCATCATGTTTCAACCGGATTGCAGCCTCGTGTTCTTTGATCCGTGATTCCAACGTACGCCCTGTTTCTCCTATGTAATATTTAGGATGTTGACAATTACAGTTGATTTTGTAAACTACCCCCGTTTTTTCCCATATATTACTATTGCTTTGTTTTGTTACCTTATAAATTTGTTGTGATATTTTGTTTGTAAATAATGGGGCCAAAGTAATATTGTCATTTTTTACGGATTTAGAACACTTTTCATATATATGTTTAGTTATATAAGGGAAAGGTTTATGGTTACCGTTTTTCTTGTTTTTAATATTGAATCTATTTTTATAATATTGTGTTTGCCAACTCGTTAGTAAATGCTTTGGGTAGTTATTAAGTATGAATTTATAATCTAATTTGTTTATAAATTAGATTATAATTAATTAGATTGATAGTTGTTAATTACATGAAAAACTTTATTACTTGTAGTATTACTGTGGTACACTGGTGAAAAAGAAATTAACAATATTGTCAAATGAATATGTAAACAGAACTCGAGGAGTGCTGTATGGGTGGTGGGGAGTATATGAAGAACTTAAAGGTACTGGAGAGGGTTTTTTAAGAGTTTTATTGTTTTCTTGCTCGCGTTAGTTGTGTTAATATAAAAACCTTTGTTTTTATAGCACTGAGGAGGGATCAGGAATGATAACACTGATCCGAAATGCATATGTAAAAAACCAATAAAGGAGTTATTGAAACTGTTTAGCTGTGAGACAGTATTCCGTTAATCGGATTAAAGAGACTACCACTTGATCAAATAAATGCAAGTTTTTCTGTTATATAACAGTGATATTAAAAAGTAAAATTGATGGTTAATTTTATATCGACATTACGATGACTCGAAAATTTAACTCTTCGTTTTCATGGCATTAAAGCACGAGATGGGAGGATACAGAAGATGACATGCTATATCTCGAGTTAGGAGTATGAAAGCATAGTTGAGTATGTTATGGGAAATTGAATTACAGCATAACACGTTAGCATGTATGATGAATCAAATGCAGACAGAGTATAATGGAAAATAAGTGGGTGGAAGTTAAAAGAACTAAAATGTAGAGAACCGTTCCTAGAGAGAGTGGGAAGATACTTCAGAAAAAATGAATTAGAAGATGATTTCAAGAGTAAGGAATGGAGCAGGTTGGCAAATGAAATGAGAAATGCGGTAATGGAATCGTTGGTAGGCAAACTGGTAAGCTAAATCCGAGAAAGACTCGCTGGCAGAATGATTAAGACCAGAAACTCATTAGAGTAAAGAAGGTTAAGAAGATAATGAATGAGAATGCAAATCAAAAGGCAAGAAAAAATTACAGAGAAGCAAAAAAAAGAGTCCAGGTGAGCAAAATCGAGGAAAAAAGGTGAATCATATCCAGAACTCGAAATGAGTTTAGAAACAGATGATGGACAGAAGAAAACCTCCAGAATCGCAAAGCAAAAAGATAAACATAGCAGAAACGTATACCAAAATTTATTAAGACAAAGTGGCAGTTTATTTACTAAGGACAGAGAGATCTTAAGAGTGAGGTCGCAGTACTTTTAGAAGTTGATAAATGTGGAGAATTCCAGAAAATCGGGAAATGATCTACCTATATCATGGCCGATTAAGAACATTGATAAAGCTATAGTGGTGAGAGAATTGAGAAAGACTGAGTCAGGTAAAGCCCTGGAACCAGTTAAAATAGTATCTTTTGTCATTCATTAGACTAGTAATGGGCATGATTATGGTAATGGTTTCTACCAAGCTCATTACAGGTATAATTATAAAGACTCTCTTAAACACCATAATTAAAAGCATGTAAAATAACACACAATTTTAACTATTGCTAAGAAAAATACATAACTTTCTGTAAAGAAGTTTATAAATTCTTACACAAACATCACGTTATTATATAGATCTGTCATCATCTCATAATAACTCAATGTTTTACGTAGCAAAAAAGTTTATAATTTTATTTATCCTAAATGTTTGAATAATAATAGATAAAGAAAATTACTATTCTAATTACCTGTTAACACCGATAAACAGTATTTATTATAATAGATGTCTTTTTGAAATGACATAAGCAATAAACATATATAATTAAATTTTCAACTACAAACGTTCATAGTCACGATATTATTTAAAATTATTGTATTTAAATACGGGTTTCTGTATTATTCGGTTATTACAGTATTACTTGTGAAATATTTATTACAAAAATTGCAGAATACGCTTAGCAAATTTGTCAATAAATTTATTCCAAGCGCTTAAATTCACAATGTAAATTAAAACTATTATTAATTACCTTATAATAGAAAAATTCCAAAAGTAACAAAAACTCAAAAATCTTTTTGCACGACAACACGCCTACTCCACTCTCGGGGGAGAAATTTGCATACTTCCGATCAATCGCGATTCTACGGATCAAAGCGCCCACTACGGATTTCATTAATTGATAACGAAATCCCGACAAATTCCCTGTCGCCATCTTGAATGTAGAGGGAAAAATTTCCCCATCGCAGTGTAGAATTTCCCTGTTGCCGAGTTCGCTACCATAGGTAACATTAACCATAATTACTAATATTACTAATTTTCCATTGTAAGAGATCTAAACTCTTACAATGGAAAATCTATGTTTTTACTTGATGTCGTGACTCTAAATCACGACATCAAGGAAAGACAATAATAATCAAATGCGCTGTGTTACGCAGTAACCAGCACATGGTAGATTTTGAAATTTTAATTATGTATATTAATAAAAGATGAACTTACTTATATATGCGCTGTATGAATTATGACAAGAGAAACTTGCCCAATGTCCCGCTATTTCTGAGTTCAAAAATTAATTTGAACTAAGTATAAGTACAGATAAATCTTTTATTTAAAGAAAATTTTATTTAAAATGAAATAACCTGATGTTATGCTAATATAAGTTTGTTTATATATACATATTACTACATTATGTACACGTATATTTATTATAACAATGAGAACTGGCATGATCAATTTAAAAACTATTCATGTTAGTATATGTGGGAAAATTGGATGGGAAAATTAGTAAAAAAGAAAAAATCGAAAAAGTCTTGATTTGAACGCTGAAAAAGTATCTAAAAAGATGCATGGTGTTATTTCAAGAAAAGAATGTAAGGAAGCATAATAAAAGTGCATGGAAGTTTTTCATGCAAAAATGTGTGTTCAGACAGGAATGTTTAAAGAAAAATACTGAATGGTAATCTCAACGATTGTAGTTTCTTTTTGCTTGTCGCGCATCCTTTTTAAATCACAAGCGTGAAGATGTATGTACTGTTATCTGACACATATTTAACCCGATTACTCAAAACGATTTTTAAAATGCCTATTTACTTCAAAATACAGTAGAACGTCTTTTATCCAAAAGCCGGTCAACCGAAACGTCGGTTAACCGAAAGCTTTTCAGTCGGACTGTGTCGTGCTGAATCGAACGTTTTTGATACTAGATTAATTTTTATAGAATAATTATTTTGTTTTTATATTTTCAATATATTTTGTTTTTACAAAATAAAGAAATAATTTTTAACGATACAATAGCCTCGATTATTATAATAAACATTTTCGTTAGGCTTAAAATCGACGAAAATTCAACACGAAGCGACACGCAACGGAGAAAAATTTCAACATCGGAGAGGTTAATATATTTTTGGACATAATCGGTTATCCAAACAATTTCAGTCTTCAATTGATTCGGATAAACGACGCTCTACTGTGATGATTATAATGAGGACTCTTTATGAGTGTGTTTTTAGTTATATATTATAAAAATATAAAACAAAAAGGGCAAATGCTTACAAAAAATAAAGTAATAAAAACAAGATATTTTTATATTTTTTATCATATAAATTTATCGTAAGGTAAAAATACATTTTACATAAATCGATAAATTTTAAAAACATAAAAGTTATAAATAAATATTTTTCCACGTTAGAAATTTGACAATCAGAAAAAAAGTAACCAAATTTATATATTATATTTTATAATATTGTATATAATTAATTTTTATGATATAAAGTATTTTTATGAAAAGTTTTACATACCACTCTCTACACATCTCACAATATTAATAATTATAAATAAGGGGAAAAACTGTGAAATGTTCATAATTTTTGATTAGTTTCCAATCTTAAATTTTAGTTTTTCCTCAAGTATGAAATTAGTTAAACTTCCGCTGTCTTTAGTTCTAAACCGACAGCCAATTTCCTTCTGCTGAGTGTTTTATCAATCCACTTGCCGCTTCCGCTGCTAAATTAATAGAAATCACAAAAGTTACAAAAAGAACTTATATCTTTTTATAAATTACGTTTTACAAATTTAAATTTTTATCAATGAATTATTATTCCTTACTTGTATTATGAAGTTAAATGATTTCATGGTAACATTTACCAACAAATAACATAACTTCATAATTATTCCTTAAAACTACTTTAAAATTTATTCTACAATGGGTGATAATTACTGAGATTAATTTGAAAGTTTCATAAACGTATTTATTTACAATAAAAATTGCTATAACAGTCTTTATTTATTTGTTTGTAATTTTTCCTGTAATGTTTATAAATAAATTTAACATACTTTGCGTTTTATGATGTAATGACTTATTTCTATATTTATAGGTGGATAGGAAGCATTAGTCAGTGGTATATTTTCAAAGAAATGAAAACAAGTGAGAAGGGTTAGTTGGAGAAAACGTCTGTTGTGGCAGGGGCCGAATGTTGGTAAAAACGTTGGAGAGAGGTGAAAAAAGGAAGGGGAGGTCATGAGCCGCACCGGGAACTTTATTTAAAACAAAAAGTAGTCATTGACTGGCATAGTACCGTAAAATTTACAATATTGATGCCATAAAGGTGAATACCACGATTAGGTTTACAGGAAATGCTGCTTAGCTAATAGAGTTGTAACTCACCTACACACAAGTAGCTATACATTATACACATGTTAAACCTCTTAACAGTGAAGTACGAGAATAGTCGTCCAAGGCGATCGAGTGGCAGTGGTAAAGGACAACTATAGTCGTTAAAAAATTCTTATAAAATACCTGGACCATTTCGTGAAGTCAAAGAATTTTCACGTATAGTTGGGTTCTCCAACTTTGTTTTGGAATATTTTTTAGTTTTCGAGAAATTACAATAAAAGAAAGAAAATTAAAATAAATATGAAATTTTAGACGGCCATCTATCGACATAAATCGAATTTAAATCTCCCGCCGTCATCTGATTGGTTAAAAAAATTAATATTCCTAATTGGCTCGCGTCAGAAAAAAGTAGGTGTGACTTCTGTAAATGACGCTATCGGGAGTGCACCGATGCGACCGGAAAAAGTAAACAGCTTACGTCATTAGTCTAACGGTCCTTGTCTGACCTACTTTTCGTAGAATCAACATTGGAGTAAGCTGTAGTAAAACGTAGTAGTTTATAGTAAAACGGTCTTCTCTAATATTCATAGTACTTTGTAAAGCTCGGATTTAAATTTAATAAGTATTATTTAGTTCAGAAACATTATAAATACATCATTAAGTAGGAGAATAACGAAAAACTTTATTTTTTAGTATAATACAATTTACAAAATCGAAAGTTCGTATATCGTAATATTATAAAAAACTACATCGAAACATACAAAGTCACCTAATTTACTTAAATTCAGTTCATTATACAACTGTAGATACTCTTGCCTTCCTCAGTTTCCTCAAAACAAAATTCGAAAACTTCAATTAATTCTATAAATATTTAAGCGCCATTACTATTCGAATTAACTGTAATTACAAATATAACTGAAAAATATTTTCGACATAAACCCTAGGCAATAATTATCAAAACAAAATTCTTCAAGTATAAATTTTTCTGATTGAGTAATATGTAATAATAGTTTTATCTATTAGTCTTGCCATATTCTACTTTCTATGTTCACATCCATTTAGTTTCATCTAATTACACTTTAAATGTAAAAAAATCTACCAACAAATTAGTTTGCTAATAAAGGGACTACTTGCTAATTAAATTTGTATTCTTCTTTGACGTAGTTCTACGTTTTAGCACTAAATTGGTAGACATGTCTAAATAACACGCTTATAAACACTAAATGCCATAAATGTTTCGAAATTAGAACTACATAATTATATGCACAAATAAATTAGTAACTTAATACATGCCTTCATTTACATCCAAACAAAGATCAGTTCTCGCAAATTGTCGAAAAAATAAATTATTTTCAACTTTTCTTTCTGAATTTAGAACTAATTCACAGTAAACTTTATGCCTTAAAATATCCATTGCAATCAACGCAAAATGTATGAATCCACGTAATAAAAAATTATCGCAGTGAACTTCGAAAAAACGAAAAACACAGAATTATTAAACCGCACTTTACGAAATCTGGCGCGAACTGTCGTATACAATAAACAAAACGAAAATGCTCTTGTCCAATGTCATCAGGTGACAAAAAGTTTCTAAATAAACGCTAAAAGTTTTAAAGAATTCTTTCACAAAAACCGATGAATTTAATTAATACACAATAACTAAATCTGTTTAATAAAGATTAATAATTTCCCATTATAATTATGCAAATTAGATATAAAAAAGATCATCGCGCAAATTCTCCCGCGAACCATGGATGACTCTTACGTCATCTGAATTGAAGTTTCCTGCAAAATACTGAAAATTTTTATATAATTATTTTACTAATCCAGTCAAATTTAAATAATATAAAATGTCTAGATCTGTTTAATAAAGATTATCACAAATATTATTACAAATATGCAAATTAGATATGAAATAGGTCACTAGGAAATCTCCCGCCAAGATAAAAATAGCTTTCGGTCACGTGTTCACCAAGAAATATGTTTAAAATTTAATTTTTCAGCTTACATAAACCGTACAATAAATGAGTATTTATTCGAAAGAAGTCGATATACACGAATAAATAATAATTATTTATTAATGCTTTTATCCATTTTAAGTTGATATTGTAAAAATTAAGCCATTTAATCTGTGTGGCTTTTATAATTTAGAGTTTCCGAGTATTTTACTGTGAAATTCAATTTAGTAAACAGAAACAAAGTTAGGTTATTAAGTATAAACAGCACAATACAATAATTTATACATAAGTTGAGTGTAAATACAGAAAAAAATCGAATTATATCAAAGATGGGAGAAACAAGCTTACATCCCCAGAACAGAGCTTATAATTCGTTGTTATTTTCAGCCTGTTTCTACTTCGACTGTTTTATGTTGGTAAAAAGTTAATGTTTTAAGATGTTCTTAGTGAAGAAACATAAAAGTATCGAAATATAATATTCACACACACAAAAATATTCATGTATGTCGACATTAGAAATTTGAAATCAATTATAGAATGTCCTAAATAGAGATATCGTGTGATTGTCTGTTTCTTCTGTCTTATTTTGTTTTTCTACGTGAAAATAAGATATCTTTTATAACTATTGATAATATAAACATTTTGTTTCTTTATATATTACTTCAATTACAGCTGCAAACTTTAACACATGGAGCATGTGAGAAAGTATTATTGTATAGATTATTACATTTTTATGAATACACCTGAGACTCGTGACAATATAGGCGTATATTAACCTACTTTAAGTGTCAATATTTTATTTAGAATCATTTTAAACGTTATTATTACATCAAATTATGAAATGGAATGTTTCAAGTATAGGAGTAAGAGGGAGGGGAAAAGAAGCCATGCGTGGGGAAAAAATGAGTTTTTATCTAAATTATAATAAAATTTACTTATATTTACGATAAATATCGATAATTTTCTTTTGGAGAAATGTATCTAGATAAAATTAATTATCTATATGAATGAAACTTTCAATAATACATTAGATACAATGACTGACGTTCCTTTCTTACCCTTTTTGTAGTATGTCTTATTATTAAACATAGTTTTCTAGATTATAATGTGTAAAAAAAAAAATGGAAAATTCTGTTAATTTGTAAACGCAGATACTATCACATAACAAGCATACTGTATCCTCTGTATATTTAAAGTCAGTTATTCGCGATTGAATTTTTCTAAATAAGCCTGTTTAATCCGTAATTTATTTGACAGAAAGAAATTGTTTATGGCCGTATTTCATTTATATAATGATTTTCTCGTGATATCATTTCTAATATCGGAATAAAATATACATTTCTAATATGGACATATATCAATATTTTTAATTCTGAATATTATATTTCGATACTTTTATGTTTTTTCACTAAGAACATTTTAAAACATTAACTTTTTACCAACATAAAACAGTCGAAGTAGGAACAGGCTGAAATTGACAACAAATTATAAGCTCTGTTCTAAGGATGTAAGCTTCTTTGTCCCCATCTTTGATATAATTTGTTTTTTCCTGTATTTTCACTGAATTTACGTAAAAATTATTCTATTGTCTTGTTTATAATTAATAGCTTGTCTTTGTTTCTGTTTACTAAATGGAATTTCACAGTAAAATATTCGGAAACTAAATTATAAAAGCCAAACAAATTAAATAGCTTAATTTTTACAATATCCACTTAAAATGGATAAAAGCATTATTGTATATTTATTATTTATTCGTGCATATCGACGTCTTTCGAAGAAATAATCATTTATTGTAAAGTTTTTATGAGCTGAAAATTATTCTGTTGTCTTTGAT